>NC_041398.2:147927460-148064960 GCF_900747795.2 Erpetoichthys calabaricus | reverse complement strand
GTTATAATGGAACTTGTTTTCATATTACACTCAAATAAAGAAAGACAACTCATCTACTTGAATTAACAGGTGCTCCAGAGGTGGGTTCACTTCACTTGATCTGAAAGAAATTAATTATGCTTCCAAATCAACTGGACAGCACTCATATATGATAAGTAGAAATGCAGAAAAAAAATAATCCTAATAAACTGGTCTTTACTGTTAAATTTCTGATTTGTTTTTGTCTTTGATTAGTTTTAAGTAGTCCTATCCATCCACCTTGATTCATAATACTATTATTTACATCTTTTACCTTTTTATTTGCTTATGTAATTATCATTTCCTGTGTGCATCATCATCAACTTTATAGTATTGTACATGTATATATACATAGCCTTATAGTTAATGTATCTGTTCAGTGCAACAGATGTTTTACAGTTGTTCGATGCTATTATGTGGATTAGGAAGAATATATGCTTATCAAGTGTATGTATGTGTATATGCACATAATGTGTATATTTTTGTATTTATTACACAATTAGCTGTTGCACCCAGCATCATGTGGAAGAATGGTAAAATGTATGTTATGTGTGTAAAATAAATACGAAGCAAATCTGACAATTAAGACTATCCTCAGCACAGCAGAAAGACATTAATTTTGTAAGTATCCTTTACTATGTAGTGCTTCTGAGCTTATTAAGCCCTTGAGAAATTTGACTGTGAAATTAAATGTAAAATTTATAGAAATAGAATTTAGCAGGAAAGAACAATTCGTAGAACATCGTTGATAATCATCTGTATAATTCAATAATAATATTGAAATGTTATAGTGTGCAAAATGCAAAACACAGTCGAAACATACGACTGAATCGGTGAGAGACCTACACACACCCTCCTACTCCTTTTCCAGTGCTCCTGGTGGATTCCCTCAAGATGCCTGCACCCTTTCACTCCCACAGTTTTAAAAGACTCTTACTCTAGCTTTAATATTGATCATATCACAAATGATTTACTAGCTCTCTTATTATTTGCCCTAGGGAGCAGATTTTTGACACGATCAACCATTAAAGACTTGCTAAACGGCAAATGTTAAAATCTTGTTCTTTTCCAACACACTTCAGCTGTTATTGTAGTCAACTTAAATGCCTGTTGTGGTGTTCTGTTACACAATCTTTTTTTTTTTTTGTATTTAATAAATAAAAATCACATCAATATCATGTTGTGCTCTGGAGATACTGAAATTAAAAGGTTCAATGATCCAGTGAAAACTGCAACTTTTAGTACGGTTGTTTTTACTTTTTTTCTATTTATATGCACAAAATGTAAAATTTATTAGCCTGGTATTAACTGCTCTATAATGCTCTGACAGACAGAAGTTCTTTTATTTTTATATATATAGAATAAGATACAGGACAGGATAGACAGATTCTCAATAAAAAAGGGACAGTCTTTTCCAAGTAATTTTAATAAGGAACTGCCATCTAGCGGATATCTTGTCCTATTAATTTATAATTATTTCAGCTGATAATGGTAGTGTTTAATGAGGTTGTTTCAGTTTTCATTTTTTTCATGTATGTTGAAAATCTAACATTTTATTACCCTATGTTCTCACTTACTGTAGACTACTTGTAGATGGAAATTCAATTTTCTATATGTTTTGTGTTTATTTTACATCTTTTAGTTATTTGTATTTACTGTATAGTATGATGATATCATACATGGAAATGCCCAAGTAAAACAGGTTATATCAATGCCAACTAAATAACGTTGAGAATAACAAAGGTTTGAAAGTGTGAACTAACATTAGAAATTCACTTGACAAAATTGTATGAGTAGTGAGCTTGTGAAAGAGCGGAAGTGAGTTTTTGTAATGTTAAGCAATTTGCATTTACAGAGTCACATTCCAAAATTCCAGAACTCTGTTGAGTTTTATTAGCTGGTTATTATAGCTTTTTTTTTTTTATTTAGCAAAACACATCCACTGAGACTTTTTTTTAGCAGAAGGAGGTGTTACAGGTTTTTTTAATATATAAATCATTTCTTAAATTTGCACATCTAAACACCTGATGCACAACTCTCTAAATAGGACATGTAATTTTTATGATTACATGAAAGGAACAATAAAACTTTTCAAAATGTAACCAAAGTATATATTTTCATTTCTCCAGGGTTATCACTGTTAAGTGAAAGGACAACTGGCCTCTCCTACAAAATGAAATATTTGACATGACAACTTTATGACAGATTTTAACAGCTTCATGTTTCTGCTCTTTTTATTTTTATTTATGTCCCTTCCTGCTTATGTCAGAAATCTGCTCTGTGGACTGTGGGTCACATGGAATGTGTGTTGGGGGTAGCTGCCGTTGTGAAGAAGGCTGGTCTGGTCCAGCATGTGACCAGAGAGCTTGTCATCCTCGCTGCACTGAGCATGGGACTTGCATTGATGGAAAATGCGAATGTAGCCAAGGATGGAATGGTGAACACTGCACAATTGGTAGGTTTGCATCACTTTTGGATTTTACAAGTACAGTATATACCATATTTATTTAAAACTATGTCCTTTCTTTGTCCGCTCAGTGCCTGTTATTGTTGCTATGCAATATTGCTTTGATGAAGAACTGTTGGCCTTGGATTTCCTCTCAAGCTAATTTTCAATTGTAATTCGAATTCACATGAGGCTCATCATAATAAGATGTTCATAATATTTTAGACATGTGCTGTTCTGTATAAGCTACTGAATTTGCTATGATGTTGACAGAGGTTATTTAAGAAATCATTGTGCATTTTCTGCACATACATGTAAGTTTATGTATTAAATGATTATTTATCTTTGAATATAGTTGGGCTTTGGTAATTTCCTTAGAAGTTTCCTTCTGACTTCCTTCATATCTGTGTGTCTGGATTGTATCTGTAAAAAACACAGAGTGTTTTAAAGTATTTTAAAAGTGTATACTTGTACTGTATGTTTGCATTAAGTTTTGTTAACACGAGACAAGTCTGGCTGGTGTTTTAAATTAATTTTGCCTTAAACACTGATGTGCTTATTGAGCTGCATTTATTTTCCCAAATGCACATTCGACCACTGCAAATTGAAATTTGTCCTGTGGAAGATCATAATTTCATTTAACAGCAGAAGATAAAGAAAAACAACAAGGTTTGTCGTTTTCATTTGGACACACTAGTATAATGAGAAAGGAGATTGTTAGCAGACTTCAGGGTGCTATTCTTATCTTTTAATAAAGTATTTGATAGTTTAAAGATGGAGATTAAGACATAATAATTGCTAGAACATCATAGCAGGCAGCAGAAGCAGGTACTTTCCAGGTGTCTTGCATGGCTAGACAGTGGTGCAGTGGCCTCAAGCACAAGTATTGCTTACACTGGCATTTTATTTTATGTAACTGTTCTGAAATTTTATCCTAGCAAATAGATCATATGTGACCTTTTTGTGTAGTTTTTAATGAAGGGTCTAATCCTGTCTTCAGCCATTATGGCACTAATTCTTATAAGTTCTTTTAATTACAAATCTCCTTGAAATATCAGAACAAATATTATGAAAAGTAGCAGATAAATATCTGCAACAATTCATTAATTATGCCATAATGATCACTGGCACCACCTAGATTGGTTCCTGTTATGTGTGTCATGCTGCCAGAACAGACTGAGTGATCTTGCAATCCTGAATTGGATTAAGCAGGTGTAAAAATGTTCTGTTGAGTTATATAAATGTATAAATAAAGTATTGCCTAGTCTGCCTACTTTTGGGGTCTTTAGGGCTGGAGCCTATAATGTCAAGGTGGCTGCAAGGCAAGAGTCAATCTTAGACAGGGAGATAATCCTTCATCAGGCACTTACACATATCAGGCCTGAATTCTTTTGGATGAAAATTGGTGAAAAATGGATACAAGCATTGGGGAATCCTATACGAATGATGAGTGGGTTAGGATTCAAGTTTAGTTTCCTGGCATTAAAGCATCTATGTGGTAATATCTAACACACGTGACTCAGTTCTCTACACACTTTTTAATATTTATCCTTCCATTCATTTTTTAACCAAATTAATCCAAGCTGGAATTGCAGAGACATAATTATTTCCCCTGCAACTCTGTGTGCACGGCAGAAAAAAAAATTAATGTTGTGTGTTACCTCTTTGCATGAAATACTCGGTCATGCACCCACACTCACTCACATTGGGTCAACAGACGTCTTAGTGATTCCAGAGAAAAAAATCCATGTAGACATGGATGCACACTTCATACAGTCATTTGAAATCAGGGTTCTGAAGATGTGAGTTAGTAGATCTAACAACCGTGCCACTATTTGAAAAAATATTTGAAATGAACCTATAAATAATATTCCATAAACACCAAATTCATTTAACATAAAAATATTACACAGTATCTAACACAAATATATACTTGTTTAGAATTAATTTTTTTATTTTGCTTTTTAATTATTTTTGAAGGCTCATAATAGTAGCAATAACCATACATATTTAATCTGTCACCTTAAACGGTACTGAAGTACCATGTATGGTTTTAAGTCAGATGGTAATATGTCTGAATAGTGATGAGTTTTAAAGTGTGTGTTAAATATGTACATTATAACTCAATCTAAAATGAACTAAGTAAATACAGGAAGTATTTTGAAATTGTACATAGAAATAAAAGTAAGGAAAATGTTTAGGTGAAAATAATCAGTACTCAAATGTGTTTGTAAACAGGATCACTTTTAAAGGCAGATGGATTCTTGTAAGGGCATAATATCAGGTGAATCTACAGTATGTGTAAGATTTTAAACTTTTACTGATTTTGAAATTAACCATATGGTGTTTTCCATATGTTATAAAATGTAGCAGAGATTTTTAAAACATGCATTAGACAAGGTGCTGAAAATATGCCTAATGTACTGTATTTTATGCCAACTCCTGTACATTTTTCAGGCACACAGTCATGCTGTGAATCTCCCATTTTAAATCATACCGAAATTGTTCTGTTAGATAGAGATCTGGGGACAATGCAGACTATAAGTAAAAAACTGAAGTAAGTGTCATATTCATGAAACCTGAATAAGGTGAAGCCTGTTATTTGGAATGGCACTCTAACCCACTGGAATTATCTATTTGAAAAATGGTAGACTGTGGTCATAATCACGTTTACTTAGTCCGCAGCATTGCGTAGGTTACCTTTGACATTCTAAAGAATCTCAATTGGTATTAAGAGGAAAAATTTCCTATAGCATTACATTACCACCACCGGCCAATACATTTAACATAAAGCAGAATTGATCCATGAACTCATGTTGTTATGGCTATGATCTTAGCTATATGTTGCAAAAGAAATCAGTGATCATGTGGCCATTGTTTCCTTAGTTGTCTGGTCTTGGATGATGAGTGGATCCTTACATGGCTGTGCCCCATCAACTTCAAAGTCTGATGTGTGTTGTATTCAAGATATCATTTTATACACCACAGTGGTAAAGAGAGCATTCTAATATATCTGGCCAATCTGTTATCCTGGACATATTTGGTCATCCTCCTATTTTGTCAACAGCAGTGTTTTTATTGAATGTTTTTTGTTGATCAGACCACTTCGATAAACACTACAGACTGTAGTGTGTGAAAGGAGGGAAACTTTTTTTCAGTTCATGTTGCCAACCATGTATATATATGATTGGCTAATGGTAGGAGCAGGCTACATGTAATAACAAAAAGTGGTCACTGTGTTTGTGTAAAGATAGACATACAGATAGATGCTTTACATTTGCAGCATATCTCTATCGTCATGCTAAAAAGTTGGATTTCTTGAATAGATTTTTTTTTTTTAATTTTCAAAATGTCCCAACTCTAAGCTGGAATAAATAAGATGGTGAAATAGCAGACACTGATGTGCAACATTACAGGTAATATAAAGTCTCATACTATGGTGAACTATTCAGTCCTGTCTCATATGACTACAGTTATAGCAAATGTGGCTGCATAGAATGCACTATGACATATACTCCATTTGTCATATTTTGCTATTACAATATAAAACACAACTGGAAACTGTACTTTCTGATCATGACAGTCATCATAGTTATGTATTAAAACTGGAGCAATAGAAAAGAATTACCATTAAATGAAAACCGTAGCTAATTTTATTTATAGTCACACTGAACATGTTAGCAGATGCTCATAAAATCAGTCTTGCATAGGCAAGGACTCTGCAGTTGTTATTCTGAAGGATACCAAAGTATTTGTTTCATACTTAAACTGTAGCACAATTTATTTTGACCAGCTCAGTAGAACAAAAGCGAGAAGGTTTGTTGGCAGCAATCAACAACAGTATTTGAGCAGAAGCATGTCAAATTAGCCTTCGATCTCTTGTTAATGGTCATCCATTTCAGTAAAGTGCAATTCAACCGTATACCTCTATAAGTTGAACTTTACCTTTTACTCCCTTCTATTTCTAGACCACAACTATGTTATCCATCCATTTCAAGTATTCATTTTAAGTCAGGCATCTTAAACTTACCCTAGACCTTCTTTTCTATCACTCCTGGCCCATATTTCTAGTTTTGGCCGTGACCTTTTTTGCTTTTCACTTAATTTCATTTGCTTTTCATACGTGTTATTCCTAACTTCCTAAGCTATACGTCAGCCATTTATGATAAATTTTAGCTTTGATAATCTTCAGATTAGAGTGTCGTATTTGTAATAACAAAAGCTATGTCAATTGAAAGAAAATAATGTTAAAGCCAATTAGAAGAAAATAATACGTTAAAAATAGTCTTACCAATACAGTATTGTGTACCTTTTATTTGTTGAATGTCATTTTTCTCATCAGTAATGAGTATAGAAGAGGAAATGTTACCATTTTGTATACATTTAAGAGAAGTCTGTGTAATTATGCAGCTTCAGATAAAAATGGCTTTGGAAAAATATTTAATGAAGTAGTTATAGAAATTACTGCATATAAAAATCATTGCCTTAGCCAAAGAATGTTTTTTCATCCCCTTGTGACCCTGAATTGAATTTATGGATAAATATATATTCCATCTATCCATCAGATTTCTACATTCATTAATCCATCAAGAGAAGTTGGAGCCTTTTCCATTAGCATTAGGCACTATGCAGAAATCAGGCCTGAATTCAGAACTAGTGCATTGAACAACACACTCAAATACATTGCCAAACTAATTTACACAGGACCAAATTAGAGTTACCAGTCAGTCTTCCCCATAAGTCTTTGAGGTACTGGAGGAAAACCAGAGTACCAGAACAGAGAGAACACATACACTCCATATCGACAGGCTGGGGGTTTCAACCCAAACTCTTAGCACAGTAAGACAACACTGCTTAACACTCTACTGCCATTCTGTTTTCTGTTGATAAATAATGACTTCTATTTCAAATATGTAAGAAAAAAGTAATAATCCAAGTATCCATTATTGCTCCCAATAAATCAATAAAATTTTGACAAAATTTTTGAGATCCAGGGTTACAGCTTTTTAAAGTTATGAACTCATACCATCTCTCTTTTTACATTTCAGTCTTCCATTATCTCTCTGTGTGTTATATAGCTGCTCACAAGTAAGCTTTGTATTTTAGAGGCCAACACCATTCAAACCTTTGGGCCAAGACCTTCTCAGTGAGGTTTAGTTGCTTTTCTCTGGCCTTTAAAAAAAATTCTACAATCTGGATTTAACTGATGTTTTGCTATCTTGTTTTCAAATTATCTGCTAAAAGATTATAGACTTATAAATAACCAGAAAATCTTCCAATTACAGCAAGTTATTATTTACTTTGATGCATTATTTTTTTTTCTTGTTGTGCATTTGAATTACAGGTGAAGCAATACATTCTAAATAGGTATTTTAAAAATGTACAAGAAGTCCTTTATGATTAAGTGATTATTTTCCATAGAAGTCTTCTGTTTTGATAAAGAAAAATCTTTTTTCCTCTATGTGTACTACTTTAGTTTCAAGAAAGTATATGGATTTTTTTCCTGCAGGGTTAATAGAGTGTAACTTGGTAATTTTAAGTAACAGACCACCTAATGTGACTTTAATAAGCCCATATTATATATAAACAACTGCTGAGGTCCAAATAGTTTTATTTCAGTGATATAGGGCTAGTATTTTCAGTTAAAAGAAAACTCAGATTACCTAAAGTTTTTTAAATTATATTTTTCAAGTTACATAAAATATTTTTTTACTAGCGTTAGTCAATAAAGCACGCTGAGATTTTATTCTTATTTCACTTTACTGAGCGAGCTATTGATTATTTCCTATGTTTTGTTAGACTTGAAAAGAATGAGACATGTTAATGAATACATACAATAGAGAGAACAGAAAAATAGGCAAAAGTCTGACATTTCATCAGTAGACTTATGTAGTAAAGAGACCTCTCCACCCTCCCAATGGAAATATTAAATTAGAAAGACTTCCCCCTGGCAAAAATGTAGATAGTGACACAGTCTCTGATTGGATACCTGAAAATGACTTAAATCAACTCACTCTCTTGACACTGGTGAATATATTACAAAGTAAAATGTCCGGCCAGCAACCACAGCACTAGTATGAAGAATAGGCATTAAAGCAGCATTATTAAAATGCAGCCATTAAATCTCTTTAAACATTTCTCAGAATCAATTTGAATAGTGCTGGTATGCACTTTTATTATTTCTTTATTTATCATTCCCATATTTTCTTAGATGAGGGTTAGCCGCAATTGTATTTGTGTTTGCACTTTAATTTACTCTTAGCACATTCCACTAAAGCTTTTGGCACCCCTCAATTAATTTGGCCAGGTGTCAGCTTAATTAAAAGACACAAAATTTAAAAGCAACTGACAGTTCTAGGGGAAAAAATGTTGTGGACATCCACTTTTGCTTTACTTATGGTGGTGGCAAGTATAATCCATATACTGTATATGCTTTGTGTTAAAATCTTTGTGTACCGGATATATATTTTTCCAAATTCAAGTATAGCATTAGCATAACATTTCAACCCAGATCTATCAGTTATGTAATTATAAAACTACAGTAGACTATTCATCAGTGCACTGAGATGGAAGCATATATATAGCAGTCAAATTGATCATGTTTGGGTGAATTCTGAAACCTAAAGAGTATTAATAATGTGTGGCCAAATTTTTGGCTAGCATTCACATGACTGCATTGTGTATATTTTAATAGCTGTTTATCAACTATATCCCAGTAATCAGATTAGAAAAAAAAAAACATTAAAGGCTATTTCTGGCTCTGATCAGGGAAGAAGGTTAAAGATGCAAAGTTTTGGCTGTATAGCCTTCATCAGGTGTGCCTGATCAGATTACCTTAATGAAAAAGTCACTTTTGTATTTTCTCTATCACCTTTTACATTTAGAATCCTGTTAATTACCTAATTTAACTTTTCCTTTTTATTTCACTTAAAGATTTAGACAGTTTTTTTTTCTTTTAGCAGTCCTCTGAATTCATGCCATTGATACCTTCTTAACCTTAAATTGTTACTGCTGAAATGCCTGAACCATTAATAAGTTGGATCATTGAAGGGGATGGTTTTATTATTAATAGCTGGTCTTCATAAAATATATACTAGAAAACTAAAGAAACATAATCATTATATTTGTAATAAAAAATATTGTAACATTTTCATTGCCAGCTTTATTGAATAAGACTAGAGTTGCAGCTTTTAATATTATTTTTAGTGCTATGGTCGCCATATCATTTTCCTAACTCTAGTAAATAAAATTGGATCCACTTTGCAAAATGTTCACACCTTTTTAATATACTGTAAAGCTCATACTATTTTGTAAGCAAAATGTTAATGGAGGACCAGCAGAGTTGAGAGTAAGTGCAAGAGGGCAAAGCAGTTTTAGAGTATTGCTGGCTTCTAGAGTTACAGAATGGAGATGACACATATTATGGTGTGAAAGTAATTTCATGGATATTCTGCACAGTTTATACAAATATTCATCTTTCTTTTTTATTCAAATAGTGATTTTATTTAGAAATCCTGTTTATGTTTTACCACGACCCTGTTTTATGTTCCAAATTCTATTGCAATGAACATTAATGCAATTAAAATAAAGTTAGCAGCAGTCAAAGCAATACTACAGACACAAAAATTGTGACGGTTGTCAAGTATCGCATTGGCTGACATTCTTCATGAACTATGCAGATAGACTATTAAGTATGAGTGCAGTTTGCATGTTCTCCCTTTGTTAATTGATTGTATATTTTGTCCTGTGAGTCTGTATTTTTGTTTTTTTTAATATTTCTGCTGCTGTATGCATCTAAATTTCACCTTGGGATTAATAACATTTATCTAATGTATTTGAAAAGCACCTGATATCCACATATACCTTGTACAAGCATCAGCCTTTCTTAATACACTTAAATTGGTGCAACAATTTTAAGCTATACACATATTACCCGGACCCCCTGCTATACAGTAGGCGCTCTACTTACCAGACTTTAAATCTTTTCTCAGATAAGTTATCCTGAAGCAATTTATAATCTACTGAAGACAGCTTTCTTTTATTAGAGTTTCCACGAAGATGGCAACCTTTTAATAGATCTGAATAACCCATTCTCCAGTTAAGCACAAAGCAACATACACAGAGAGCAATACAACATTTCAATTACTCTTTCTCACTAAGTACAGATGTACACAAGTATCACAACAATTACAGTGCTTTTTAGGTTCTTCCAGACTTGGCCTCTTCAACTGGCCAACTCCTGGGTATACTACCGTAGTGGACCTTTGCAAAAAGTTCACCAAAGCTATAGTCTGCTTATCAAAATGTTTTATGCTAATTGGTCATTTCTTGTTAACAATAAGCCTTCTTTTTAGACGCCACATTTAAATAAGTCTTTAACGTTTAATCTTTTTGCAGGTGAGACCATCTGTTTATAGAAGTTGCCTGAAGCTTTGTCACTTACTGCACTAGACAGATTGCAGCTGCTTAATTGTTACAGTGTTGAACAATCATTGTTAAACCACAATGAGTATTTATACATATTCATAGATTGTTGTTGGTTAATACAAGTAATTGTGAGCTGAAGCAAATGCATATTCATGAATGCATCCATATTAGGCTTTCAGAAAATAAAATCTGAGTCTCTCTCAGGCACACATTTGGTAAGCTGCACTTAGGTTCATGTACACTCACTGAAAATACATTTATTAACGAGTATGGTGGGTGTATCCAGTGCATGATGTTTAAAATTGTATTCGTTTATTTACCCTCTTATATGTGTACAGAATCACTGTGGAGTTCCTTCTAGCACCAATTAATACAAAGTAAATCTAACAGTGGACAGGAGGCAGCCTATCACAGAGCACACTTACTCACACAAGACACTCTAACTCCCATAGAGATTGCTCACACACACCAATTAATAACATTTACATCATTGGGATTTCAAGTTGGTTAAAAATAAAAAAAATTGTATTGATTATCTAAATCATTCCTACAGATATATGAGAGTGACCAATTAATAACATGTATATCACTATGATTTCAAATTGATTAAAAATAAAAAAAATAGTATTTATTATCTAAAATGAAATTAAAGCTTGAATTGATACATTCTTGCTCAATTTATTATACTTTTTTTATCATGAAATGTCTATACAGGTATTTTTTTTTTAGTACTGTTTGGAGATATCAGTTTCACCACCCTGTAACTGAATTAAATAGTGGTTTCAGTAGATTAACAGAAGAATAGTTACTTCATTGCTGAGGGTAAAGAGAAAGTTATGAGTTCATCATGTTAGCAACAATTAGATTTAATACTTAATTCTTTGTAAGGCGCCCAGTAGTTGAAATATGTTTGTCATTCTAATTTTGTTGGTGCAGCTTTACTCCAATTAATTAAAGAAATGATTTCATACCATAGTATTGCTTTTTTAATAAATTGAAGTAACATTTTTCTGCTTCACAATGTACCAAACAGATTTTCCATTTTATTTTACTATTGAAAACACCCAACTATAAACCAGATTCAGATATGCCTCCTTTACAAAACACTTTGACAAAAATATTTTACTAATTTCTTTTAATTCCTTTGTGAAATATTTATCATCTCCAAGAAAAAATAAATCATGTATCAGCTTCCCTACAGGACATTGTGTTTCTCATTTGTTCTATAATTCATTGAGTGAAAAGGTTTATTTGTTTCAGCTAATGTTGTTAATCAGCCTCTGTAGTAACATTGTGAGAAGTCAAAAAAGATACAAATAAGGAAGTGTTGCATCTTATAATGCTCCTCAAGAACATACTGTTCATTCACATAGCAGCAATTCTTTAACATGAGATGTTAAAGAATCTAATCTAATCACTAGAGTGGAGGATATCCTTCATTTTTTAAATATGTTTTGCCTATCTTAAAATCTGTCCAGTTTTCAGAGTCCATGTTTCTTATATTGGTGCAACTGAGTTTCATTTTACTTAAGCAGTTAGGCAAGCTGAAGTATAAGTTAAAAGTAGCAGCAAAAAAGTTAAAAATATTGCAATTTTGTTGTTAGACTCTGCTTTATAAAGCTATTAAGTGATTTCAGAAAAAATGTGATTGTGTTTTTATTGTAATACAGTGCTCAAAAAATTGAGGGAAAATATAAATCACACATTGGATCTTGATAAGTGAAATATTCAAGTAGAAAATCTTTACTGAGTAATGCTATGTAATTCGTTGAAAACAAAATGATGTAATAACAGTCAATGGAACCAAAATCACCAACCCATTGAGGGCTGGACTCAACATCACACCAAAAATCAAAGTCAAAAACTGAAATTGCAGGTTGATCCAACTTTTGTGAATTTCATCAAGGCAACTAATGGTGTGACTCATGCTCATATGCACTCCTAACAATGTCTGGGCATGCTCCTGATGTGACAGCGGATGGTGTCTTGGGGGATCTCCTCATAGACCTAGATCAGGGCATCAGTGAGCTCCTGGACAGTCTTGTTGTGCTACTTGGTGGCATTGAATGCACCAATACATAACATCTCAGAGGTTGTCAATTCGATTCATGTCTGGGGAATGTGTGGGCCAGTCAGTGGCATCAATGCTTTCATCGTCAAGGAATTGCCTTTTACCTCTGGCCACATGAGGCTGGGCATTGTCCTGCACCAGAAGGAACTCAGGGCCTACTGCACCAGCATAACATCTGACTGTGGCTCCGATGATTTCACCCTGGTACCTAACAGCAGTCAGGGTACCGCTGCCTAGCACGTGGGGGTCTGTGCCACTATCCAGGGATATGCCTTCCCAGACCATCACTGACCCATCACTAAACCGGTCAGGTTCGATGATGTTGCAGGCTGCGTAACATTCACCATAGCATCTCCAGACTCCTTCATATCTGTCACTCTCATCTATGAAGAGACTGGTGTGCCAATGGCAGAGCTGCCAGTTTGTTTTTCTCTGGCCAAAGCCAGTCTAGCTGCACTGTGATGGGCTGTGAGCAGGTCCCACTAGATGATGTTGTGCCCTCATGCCACCCTCATGGACAGTTTCTGACAGTTTGTTCAGAAACATGCACACCAGTAGCCAGCTGGAAGTAATTTTGTAGGGCTCTAGTAGTGCTCCTCCTGTTTCTCGTTGTACAAAGGGCCTTCTATGGCCTTGTCCAGCTCTCTTCGTGTAACAGCCCATCTCCTGGTGTCTCCCCATGCTCTTGAGATGGTGCTGGGAGACACAGCAAACCTTCTTGTGATGGCATGTATGGATGGTCCATCCTGGAGGAGCTAGACTGCCTGTGTAACCTGAAATGACAATAGGTCCCGTCTAATGCTACCAGTAGTAACAAGGACACAAGCAAAACGCAAAATTAGAGACAAATCAGTCAGAGTGAGCAATTGTCTGTGGCCACCACCTGCAAAACCATTCCCTGTTTGGGGGATGTCTTGCTGTTGCCAGTTCAGTGCAACAGTTGTCACTGTCATTTGCACCAAAGCAGATGAAGTTGATTCACAATCACTTATGCTTCCTAACTGGACAGATTGATATCCCTGAAGCTTAACTGACTTGTTGTAAGACTGTGATGATTAACTGTTGCCTTAATGTTTTCAGCAGTATATATTCTGTGACATAAAAGCAAGTATTTGTACTTCATGAGGATGTACATCAAATAACTACACTGCAATAGTTGAGTTAACATCCTTAACTGATGTATGGAAGGTTGAATTAAATGTTACTGGCAACAATTCCATTTTTAAATTCACAATTGTTGAGATAGACTTTTCATTGTTTTAGACCAAATTTTGCACAAAGTGAACAGCTAGCTTTGGTTCATAACTCTCAGGCTTCAAAGGGGTTGTCTTCACATGATGTGTTCACTTACATAAAGATGACGGCAAAACCCTCTGTGTAGGTCTAACAGCCAGCCAAACACTCGGTCTAGGAATATGGCTGAAATATAATTTTTTTTAACTTTGTCAGTTCTTTCTTGTTATCACTATTTTTGATGAAGGCTATAACCCAAAAATCATAGTTTAATTGTGGTAAGCATGTTTGTTGTTTTATTTGTGCCATCTGCTGTGGTCTGTTCTTTAACACAGTTTATTTATGTCAATGAGCCAATCATATAAGTGGGTATTTAATGTGTACCAAGATTTAAAAACAAATTAGCATGTGTAGTAATAATGGACTAATTAGAAATTCTCTTCATTTGAAGGAGGTAGTCTTTCTTAAGGGTACATCGTATCCTGCCTCCTGTGGGAGCTTAGTTTGCACTTAAAATTTGCTTAATTTAGCAGATTTCAAAAGCTATCCAAAATCTTGTTATAGTTTCATTAAGTGAACCGAGTAGCTTTTTAAATGCAAGCGTATCATTTGCATACATCAGTGATATAATCAGATAGTCTATTAATGTATCTGGTATGTTTTTTGCTAATTTCTTTCATTTTTAATTCTTCCAACAAAGCTCGCCATTGTAAATTCAATTAAAAAGACTGAGATTTATTAATAGGTTTATAAGAGGTGAAGCAGTTCTCAATGATTTCTTTAATGTGATTCGTATTATATATTGAAAAGAAAGGGGAAAAAAGTATATTCATGCTCCGTTAGCGTGATTAAAACATAAAGAGTACATTTTTATGGCAGATTTACCTGCAGCTACAGAGTAATAAAACACTTGCTGTAAATGGCAATTAAGACATTCAAAATCAGTACGTGCTTCTTCACTCCTCAGAGTATTGAACTTTGGCAATGTAATGTATACTTGTTCATAGATTAATGTCATTTGTATCATTACTAGGGGAACTGACGGATTAATAATAAAGCAGTGATAGCTGCTAGGGCTGCAAGCCTAAGATTTCGATAAAAGTAATTTTGTAAACTCCCTGGCCTCCAGTGAGTTAGTATGCAATTTCAAGGGTTAAAAGGTGAGTCTGATTGTTTTCATACCATATGTTTAATATCTGATTGCATTATATATGCTTGTAAAAACATGACCTGTAATCTTCTTCTAGCGGAGTCTAGTCCATCCATTTATTTTTAATTTGTTACTATGGCAAACACCCATGCTGAAAATGACAATTTTAGGGCTTTTAATCACTGTAAAAATACAAGAAACTAAATAAATGCCATTTGTTGGTATTTCATAGGGTGAGCAATTGCAAAGAAGGAAGTGTCATTGTATTGGCATAATCATGTTCTTTTAACTCCTGTATGGTACTGTGAAAACTTGGAATGAGACAAATGTGCCTCTCTACAAGAATTAATTCATTCAGTTTTACAACTAACATGATTTCGCCTAGTCATAAACAGCAGAAGTGGTATCTTTATTGTGCGTTTAGATCTAAACAAATATAGCATCTAGGTATAGTACTTGCTAGTTATGATTTTTTTTTTTGTAAAAAGTACTATTCATAATTAAATGTGTTTGGGCTAATTCAGAGCAGTATTAGTTAAGACAAATGAGAATAACACAGTCAATGATGTTACAGGGTCAAGAGAATGTTTTTTTTTTTTTCATTTTTACATTACTATGAGAAATGCTCAACTCATTTTTTGAAAGTGCTTTATGCTGTAAATATAAGTTTATTATTTGGTTTACTCTGTAATATTAAGAAAAGCTGCTAAAAGAAAGCACTGTGACATACTGTACTTATTGATTATATCTGCTGCATACTACAGGATTTTTTGCAAAGAGATGATCATATTTGTTTTTTGTTTTTATTTTAATTTGTTTATTCTTATTCAATATCCTTCTGGACTTTATGAAATGTAACTCTATCAAAACAGTTTAAGCATTTGCCTTCTAAAATTGAAATGCATTCAAGTCAACTGAAATCGAGACTCTTATCACTGCTGATTGTTTGGTTCAGTTATTTTGTGCATCTTAGAGTGTCCATACTACTTTACCATAGGTAGTTTTGATTCAACTGCATGTTGGTAGATATTAATTCCTATACGCTCAAATTTAGAAAATTTTAGAAAATAACGACAGGCTAAATTGAAATGTTAGCTTCATCACCTGCAAAATGTGTGTGGCTATCATGTTTGTGATTTATCTGTTTCATATATGTGTTAGGATGGTAACAAATCAGCTTATCGCTAGATAATGGAGTGTAGCTATAATGAAAACATCTTTTCTTACTATCCTAAATTTTAGGCAAATAATAACACTTGCTGTCCCTACATCTCTGCTGCTTGTCTGTTAAGAGTGACACTAGTAGCATGTATTCAAAGTATTCAACCGATAGTGGGGGTGGAACAGACCTAAAAGTGCCTCTCTTCAACTAGACAATTTTGGCTTAGGTGGAAGATAGTATTTGAAACTGCATTTTGCAAGACAATGTGAAAGTGTATTTCCATAAACAGCTAATTGCAAAATAGCAAGGTCTGTGTGATTCATTTGAGAGATATGGTGGTATTAATAATAATCTGTTATCACTGTGCTGATCCTTTGGTTTTCTATAGTGAACAGCAGTCTTAACTGTTCGTATATGTTTCAATTTTTACAAAATTATTTGTTAAAAATAGAACTGCAGTTGCAAACAAATAATTTTAATATGTTGAAATAAATTTAATTTACATGTACATTTGAAATAAGATTCCCCTATTGCAATTTCTGTTAGTATTTCAGAATTTCTGTTTCATTATTTTTACAAAAGAAAATACAATTGCATGTTTCATAGGAAAGAGTTTGAACTGTTTTTAAAGGTTATTTTACCAGTTTCCAATGACCAATCAAGGTCATAGTGTCATCACCTGGGCTCAGTATGTATAGTATGTAAGCAGAAACTGAGATGACAAAAGAGAGGACATGAAGCACAAAGACTCAATGCAAGCAATGTGAGGGACTCTAATAGTGAGATGTCAGCAAAAAACTTCCAAAAGAAAGCTAGCATCAGAAGCACCTTAATGGAGTGATAGAGACACTATTCTATTTGTATATGTCCATACACATGTGTGTCATTATTTGTCTCTGGTGAATAGGTACTTGTTACATCATGGAAACAAACTTGATAATGTGATTGGAAGAAATAGCTAGAGGCTCTGGAAGGTTCCACAGTTCACCTTTGGCTGCTTGAAGTAACCTAAAATTTGATTCATATGCTATGCCTCAGTGCAATTTCTAGTAATGGTAAGAAGGAGCAGATACAGACTTATGAAACTAGAGTTGAAACACTCACTTGGGTGAAAGCTTATTACTGTCAAGGATGTCTGGCCATAGTGTGAGGGTGGAAGTCAGATGCAAAAGTATTTTAACTGTGTTTTTGTGGGTATATAAACAAAATATACCAGTAACTCTCCAAGAAATCTTATTTAAATTGGCCTTTATATTTAACATATGCATATTCCATGATTACTTCTTCTTTCATTACAAAAAAAAAAAGAAAATGGAAAACAACTTTTATTATTATGCTGGACAATATACTACTTTCCCTTTGACTTCATCATAATTAACAACTAAAACTGTAGTACAAAAAAGCAGAATTTGTGCTTTTTCCTCTATTTCAGTTATTCTGTCATTTCTTAGTTCCCTTTCAACTAAATACTGCTGTATTAAATGTGTAAGTATTGTTGTTCTCAAATGTGTGTCTGTTCTTCTTTTTCCTTTCCATTTCTCAAGCTCACTATTTGGACAAAATAGTCAAAGGTATTGTATGCTCTGTCTTACCTGTACTGTGCTTGTACTGTATGAGCTGTGACACACACCTGGTTTCCATCTAAGTTTTGTTTTTTTATTAGTATTAGTATTAGTTTTAGTTCTCATCATTTCCTTTGAAAAAAACTGACATGTAATAAAATTGCACTTACATGGATATTTTAAGTGTGCAAGAAAATAAGTTTCAGAATTAACTTGATAAAAATCATCATTGTTATCTCCTGAATGTTGTGGTCCACATTGCAGCAGAAATCCTTGGGGTTTAAATTTATAAGCTCATAAGCATTCTTTGTGGAAAGCAGATGTTTCTGATATAAAAGGGAAGAGTTTTTTTTTCTTTCTGCAACCTAGACAATAGAGTTAAACAAATTATCACACATGAGACATTGCATTGAGGCACTCTATTCTCCAAGCATAGCTTCATTTCATGTATAATAATTTGAAATTGTTCTTTAAACACATTTTCTAGCCTACTATTTCATTATGTTTGAATGAATGAATGCTCATTACTCTGCCTTTGAAACATAGGAACAGGCAAGCAATGAAAACTTAAAGTTTGTGTGTATATATAATACAAAGTGTATGTGTATACGTGTTTCAAGTTAGTTACTGTAAATGTATGGCTGCCTAATTGAAAACAAGAGTAAAGGTTGGATTTTTAGCCTGTTTGTTTTAGGTTTGTTATTTCATAATTACAAATGTGTATTTGTATTTGCCAAACACGCTACAGTAAATGAATACTGAAAATTATTTTACTGTCAGTCTGCATCCTTCAGTTTAGAAACCTTCCGAGGCACTTTTTCCACTATCCTGCAGTAGTGATTTGTTCATTTATTTTTATTTCTAACTGCTTGTTTTTATTGTCTTTAAATTTACAATTATCACTTTTGCTTTTTTTGTTTATTTGTCAATATAAGCATCATTTACAGAAATACAATTCTGGATAAACCACAATTTTAATTATCTCTCCCAAATTTTCCCTCCTTGCCCATAATAGCAGACAAGATAGGATATAAAGGTAATGGCACAATAGCCCTAGGGAGATTGTCACAAGCAATCACTCTCCGCTGTCTGTCTTGAAGCACGGCGTTAACGTGTTTTTTGTTCAGTCTATCAATGTTTTATTGTGGTCCTTCTGGTATTTCATTCTTGTTCGTCCTAACGAGTCAAACACACACAGCTATTACGTTTTGTTGGAAATCCTGTCGGTCCTATTTCATGCATTTGCAGCCTGAATCCTGATGTCTGTTAGAATAGATGCTGAGCTGCTTTAGTTATTTCCTGGGCTTCGCTTATTTTGTGAAAAGGAATGTAATTTCAGCATAAAGTATAGCTGTCACCAAAGCACCCTATACTTTGTGCATTTATTCTGAATGTGCTGTAACTTCACATGGATGCTCTTTAAACTTGAGGCCAGACGAAATTAAATGTTGCTTTTTTGGGGGGCCTGATCCCTGCAAGTCTTCTGTCACACATAAATGACATTGTTAAAAAAATATATGTTTAAAAAAAAAAAGAGGACTGGATAGCTGTCCAAATTCCTTCAGCTTCATTGCAGTTTTGAATTACCATTTTCCACTTTACTAGATGAAAATCCAAGCAGCATGAGCAACTGTTTAATTTGTACTTTTTTCAAAATTGTGGATTTGCCATTTGTTATTGGCATAATGAAGGTCATTTAAAGATTCTGCTTAGTCGAAGAGTTTGGACAATATCAAATTATGATGGTGGAACTTAACTTTCATATGAAACTACAGCACTTGCATTTACCAAGGCCTGTCCCTATATCAGTGTCAGTATATGTTCACCAAACATGGTTATTCCTGTTTATTTTATTTCTTTGATTACTGTCTCCTTGGTTTTTGTTTTGCTGTTGTCTGCTTTTCTAAAGCATGCGCCATTTGCACGCTGTTTCTTTTTTGTTCATAGAGGGATGTCCTGGATTATGCAATAGTAATGGTCGATGCACCTTGGACCAGAATGGATGGCATTGTGTCTGCCAGCCGGGTTGGAGAGGTGCTGGGTGCGATGTTGCCATGGAAACTCTGTGCACTGACAGCAAGGACAATGAAGGAGGTAAGCACTCAGAGCTACTTGGAATTTCAGTTATGTATCTCCTGAAGTTCTTATTTTAGTGGGATATTTAAATGAAAAACATTGGTTCTGTGGTGAAATTTGGTGCCTTGAATAGCATGTTCTCTCATTGTATGGCGTGGGTTACAGATTTAACAGGACCAGGTCACCCTGTCAGGTTTAAATATCTGTTAAGTCTAGCCCAGAGGCAAAATGTGCCATCCACTGAGCCATCACACCTGATGGAAGTATTCATTTCCCTGGAGCTGATACAGTGTAAAGTTTATTAAATATTAATAAGGTGAACATTGGAAGAAATACTTCTCTGTCTTTGGATTCCATATAAATGACAGCTTTGATTTCCAGTTTGCCTTTAAATAGACCTAGAGTACAATCCATGAGAATATTTAACATGACATATTGGGCTTATTCAGCAAACTGTTCTAGCATGGTAAGACTTTTCTCTGAAGTGCTTTCATTTCATATGCTAATAATTCATGCCTGGACTAGAAATGGACTACCATGAGGCTAAATATTTATTTTGGAAAGTGAGGTTCTGTATTTGTTTATCATAGGTTACTTTTGTTGTGAAATTATGTCAAATGGAAGAATATTGATATATGTAGTACAAAAACAAGCAAAAGAGAAAACAATAAAAGAATAAAAATCTTTTTTTTCTCTTCCAAATTATGGGTAGCTGCTTTCATAACAATCCGTCACTTGCTTGGGCAAGTCAATGGTGAACTCCATGAAAAAATAACAAACACCCCTGCCCTGCATCTTGAATGGTGAAAATGAGATTCTAGCTCTGATTGATGTTAGCAGAGAGGCTTGTAAAAAAGCATTTCCAGCTGATTAGTTCAGGGGGTGTCAATCTCATGCAGTTTTATGACCCACAGACTACACACCAGATGTATGTTTGCTTTTTATAAACTAACAAAGATGAATGACTGAATTTGAGTGCAGCTCAACTGGATATTACCTGTGGGAGCACAAAAACCTTCCACAAAACTTTAACTGTACGCCTGCCAGTTTCACTAATGCTAGAGATTCCAAGCATTAATTATGAAGATAAAAATAAATTATACAGAATATGTATTTAAATGCAGTAGAATGGAAAAGTACAACATGTATAACAATTACTCAGAGAACAGAACAAACTTCTAAAGTTCTATGATTTTAAACAGTAAAATTAAATACATAATCTGTGCATAGGTGCTTCATTGATTGTCAGTTGGATTCTAAATTAGTTGTCAGTGAGAATCTCTGGTGAACTTAGATGTGGATTATTAAACCCTGTTTTCATAATTACGTGAATTAATTGAAAAATGTACACCTCAATAAAGAGGCAGTCACACTGCACTTTTGTGAAAGAGAATGAAGCACAAATTGCAGATGGGAGAATCATGAGGCTTGGGCTGGTATGTAGTAAACACACAATAAGAGCTACAAGAATTTGTACAAAGGCTTGTTTGTGATTAAAGGAGACTAAAGGAATGGAACTGAATCAAACAACATGTATAATTAAATCAAAGAAACTGCCTGAAGAAAACCGATAACTCCATTAACTTGCTCAAAATGACGAAGGAAGGAAGGAGGTTTTGAGTATGCCAGGTTAAGTGCAAGGTGTTTTTGAATCTGTGGAGAAACTTTGGAAAAGCTGTTGCAAATAAGCCAGTTGAAATTTTCACTTTCTTAATGACATTGAGCAAAATATTATGAAGCATAGCTCAAGAAAATGAAGCCAGGGAGTATGTTTGATCATTAAAAATAAGAGTTTGTACTATTGTAGATATGGCTAACACAGGGTAAAACGAATGAGTAGTAGAACTGAGAAAATGCAGGCCTCTGTTAATTTTTTGTAGAAACTGATTTATAGTACTTTGAACACAATTGATTCTCATGTTTTGGAGAGAAATCCTGTTCAAGAAACAACTCTAAAAAGACACGATGACATGGAATGATATTGTGTAGTCATAGATAGCAATTGTAAAAGGCATGTTCATTTGTGCTAGGGAAAACACTGAAAAACAGAGAAATACTGTTGAATGTGGTCCAGCCTTTAGGCTGAGAATGGTTATAGGAAAGCCTGGGGAATACAATGAACAGAATTTGCCCCAAATTATTAACTTAAATGGACAGTTCCGCATTTCTTTTTTTTTGTCTTTATAATCCTCCTCAGAGACTTAAAAGCTTTAGTCTTCTAAAGGGCATCATTCCTGCTGCCTTGTAATATATGTTTAGATTTATTAACTGTTCAGAATATACAGTAGATGTGGTGAGTCTTGCTGTAATGCTGATGCATGACTAATATGTCTCACGTGACCCTTTTTAATTGACAAAATTCAGAGTAGGGTTTGAAAAGACTATCTATAGCAGTATAAGGTTACTGCAGGTTAAAGATTTCAAGTCTAAATTTATTCTGGCCAAACTTTAGGTTAACAAAGACATCATGTGAAAAATGCAAGGTGGCACATTTTAATGATCTTCAAAATCCCTTTGGAGAGTGTTGTGTCTGCAAATTATTTTCTAAGCCATTTTGCTCAGACTATTAGAAAGTGTCATCTGCAAAGTGTTGTCTTATTGTATACATTTATTTACTTTTAGACTGTTGGCTAAAATTGACACCTAATGTTAGAAGTACAATTCCATTATGTCAGAATGTGTTAATACTTTTTCATACGAGGTTTACTGTTTATTTGCATTTGAACCGTTATGTTTATGACATTATCATCAGTGTCATTTCTTAACATTATTTTTTTCTGGTGCCAACAATTTGTGTTTTTCTTTGCATCGACAAAACCGTTTGGTATCTGGTTGCTATGATACTACTGTGACAGCGCGTGTCAACTCCACTCTACCAGGTGCTTCCAGGGAGCCTCTTGAACCTGCTACGACCAATAACGTACCCGAGGAATGAGCCTTGCAGATGAGAACACAGTACACAAAGCAAGGGGCAGATGCATAAAGGTGCCAAGTGCTTTTATTAAACCACCAAAAACCAAAAGTATTCAAAAGTGCAGTGCAGATCTGTTCCATAATAAATAAATAATCCAATAAAACAAAGTGATAGTGGAAATTAAAACAATCCATTAAATACATTAATAAAAGCAACGTTAAAATTACTTGGCTGGAAGCTATCCATAAAAACATGAGCCCATGTGCCAGCTCTTCTTTATATGCTTCCATGGGCGTCGCGTCTCAATTATGCACCGCACGTCTCATCTCAGTTTCCTCACCAACCTCCTGCAGTTGCGCGAGCTCACACACCCATGAAGATCAAGCCAGCCAAATAATCAATCATTTAATTAATGAATTGGCCCCAAATTGTTAAGCCGTAGACTTGCTATACCACAACTACATAGCTGATATGCACGTGAGGCGTATGCCATCTGGCCTATAACATCATGGCAGCAATGCTACCATGATGGCTGTGTGTTTAATGTAGTGTCCGAGCTGCATTGTAAAGAAAATGGCATACTGAAAAATATAGCATTTTTTAAGTTTGGATTTCCTGGTTTGGAAACTAGTTAGGTGTATGATTTTGAGTTTGGCAGTCTTTCAGTTATGACATACTACCTCCTGACTTCTGTGGTTACCAACTTTGACTTCATTTATAAAAAATCCATCAATCTGGAATTTTCTTTTTTGCTCCCGATATACTTGACACATCTTCCATGGTACCCAAGGTCACATTTTAAAATAAATAAGAGTGGTCAAAGATGTGCTTGACAAAACATCGGCCATTGAGTTAGTGGTGAGATATGGACCAATATTATTGTAGGTTTCGAGTTAGCTCTCATACACACAAGGCTACACTGTCTACACTTTAATTTGTTAACACACAATGAAATTCTGAAATTATTATAAAGTGATTGATAGTTCACTTTCGCTTTTGTCTCTATACTGTATATTCTTCAATTATTGAAGCACTGCTGCATTCAGGGTTTTACCTTTTAGTTTTTCTATGTAATTATTTAAACTTCTGTTTCCATCTCTTTACAATAAAGTCTGTTATTATCTGTACATTTTCTCCACAAAGATCTTATATTATTCTTTTACAGTGCAAAACACTGGTAATAAGCTAAAAATTAAAATCAGCATGCTCCTCAAACAGAAATTCTTTTTTCCATAGATTCAACAATGTTCATTCACATATAAATATATTCTCATTACAGTATTTTCAGTGATTTTATTTAAGTTGGATAAAGGTAACCTTGCATACATTTAATCTTTTTCTTTTGCTAGTGTTTTAATTATATTATGCCTATTCAAGCTTTTTATTATGCAAATTCAGAAACTAGTTTGAGAGAATAAAAGTATTTCTCCATTAGGGCAATTAATTTATTTGTTAGATACTGAACTGTATGGAGGGATTACTGAATATAGCTTTTAAACTGAGTTTCGCTTTTAAAAAATTAATGAACACTTGTAGCCATATTAGTAGCAAATATAATGTGGCGCTTTTAAGTTGAACCATATTCCTTAAACTCCAGGAACTGATGCTTGCAAGACGCCTCATTCACTATTTGAAATCAACACTATTTTTTTCATAAATGAAACTCTCTTATAATAGAGAAACCTCAAAAAGCATGTCATCTTTACTGCAGTGATGCACATTTATTTATCTTTGCTTGAGGTGAGGTAAAAGAAAATAAACTGTTTTTTTTTGTTGTCTTTGTCTCATTTGAAAGATTTTAGTAAGACATCAGTAGTCATCACTCAGTATAGCTTAATGTTTTGATAATGCACATTGTTTTTAAAGCCACATCATGCTATTGTCAGTTTAGCTGGTTGCACCTACAATTCTTTTTTCCTTCATCTACATAATCCTGGGCATCCTTTGGGGAGACTAATTCTGTTTATTTCACCTGACACCACTTCCAACCACATCTTCTTTGGCTTCCACCTTGGCCTCATCCCCTCCGCCTCCATCCTGTTGCGCTTCTTTACCCAGTCATCCTCTGGATCCTTTTGTTCCACGTGCCAAAACCACTCATTCTCCTCAGCACAACTTTCATCGTTTCCATCCCAAGTCTTTCTCTTATCTCTGTATTCATCTACATCCTAAACAGTTAAACTCTTCACATCTACGGTATCTCATTATTCTGTTTTTTTAAGCTTTGTTTCATGTTCCACTTTCATTGACAGTGTGAGGTAGGATATTCACTCGACTCAGGACCCCCACTTAGAATACCGACTTAGGCTGCCCCGTTTGCGTCAGTGTGTTGATTAAGCACACAGATGTATAAGAAAGGCTTGCTTTTCACCGTCACAGAGGGAATGAAGACCAGTAGGCACGTAATCTTCAGTCTTCTTAAATGGTCTTGCTATGTTCAAATAACAAGTTCAACAGTGTAATAATTGTCATCTAGCCATTTTATCCTTTCAGATATATCTAAAAACCTGCAACAGTTGTAACTTAGCCATGAACAAACATAAAATTTTTATTGTGTTGTCTAATATACATTGAATTGTAAAAACTGAACTTAACTCTGCCATAATGTACTGCACCAGCTAATTTTCTAAACACCCATATGCACGCTGCATATGCTTTCGCTTTATGCAAATTTGAATGGCCCTGCCTTTCTTACAGACAATGTCTTATAACCACAAAGCATTCTACTCCTCACAATTTTAATAACCTTTTCTATTTAGTGGCACCCTTTCAGGGGCCTTCTGCAGATCTACAAATGCTTAACACAGTTTCTTTCCCTTCACCAAATGCATTTTCTGCATTTGCTACATAACAGATATTCTCTGTTATTTCCTTCCCAGGGATTGTTTCACTAAAGACTTTGTTCCTTTCTCTGCCACTCTCTCATCCCCCTTTTGTAATCTTACTCTAAAAGTTTGATTTCTCAAAATGACCAACGCTACAAGGGATCAATCTTTTTTTGCATACTGGAATGAGCACACTTCATTTTCAGTCATCAAGAATGTCTTACACAAAATTATATTGTACAGGTCTGTCAGTCATTCAACTCAATAGCCTTCAGGTGCTTTCAAAATTCCATCACTACTCCAGCTGAGCCTGGTGCTTTACCTGTCTTCATCTGTTTCAGGGCTTTTGCAAAAACTTAACAGCATGGTTCTGTTTTCTTAAACAAGTTATCACTATCCCTGTCTTTCTACTTACTCAGCAACTTCTGTAAATATTTCTGTCAGGTATCCTTAATCCCATTAACATCAATCATGATGCCCTTAAGAATTACAATATCCTGTCTATGTGCACACAAGTATTACTGTGTTTGCAAACTGTTATAACTGTTATGTTTTGCCTAGCAACAGTTAAAAAAAGCAGATAAATTAGCTATATCAAATGTGTCATTGTTAATTTAGAAGGTGCTCTTTTAGTAACTTATATAAACTAGGGGACTTTGCCCCCTGCTCGCTTTACTTGCCCACCCCCTCAACCCACAATTCCCCCCCACCAAAGGGGGTGCTCAAAGCGGCAGTCATTTTGCACTTAGCTCCTGTTGTGATGGGGGGGGGGGGTTTGCTGAACGCACACTAAGGAAATGTGGTTGGAACAGCTGCTGGCTTGCTGCTGCTGCCGAGCTGCATATTCTGCTTGATGCGCTGCGCGTCAGTTATTTAAACGCCTGTACAGCAGTTGTCCTTTTCTCTCACTGCCTTGTCTCAGTGTTAAAGTGTCTCTCACAGGATGTCAAAGTGTCTTCCGTGAAGATCACGACTCGACCCAAGATTTTTTTATTATAATAGAGAGATTAGATTTTTTTTTGCTGATTATTTCAGATTGGTGTCTATAATTGGGAAAACAAGAACTAATATAACACCATTTGTACAAGCTTACTAAATAACATGGCTTCTTCAGCCACAGTTCCTGCAGTTCCTTGCAATTCCCATTTGTTATTATTACACAATATCTTGATTCTTGTTTTTTTAGGCTAACAGTTCTTCATTTAAATTCAACTGGTTAACATAAGGCAAACAAATGCCCCCTAAATTATAATCAACATAAAAAAGCTACTATCACCAATTAAAAAAAAAAAACATCATTATGGGGTAACTTTACATTTTCTTTTTATTAACAGTGTTCTTTTTGTGTGAGATTGGCTGTAAAAATTGAGTGGTTATATTTTATGTAAAACCTTTTTTTTTTTTTTTTGATGTTCTATCCAGGACCCGCCTTGCACCTACTCCTACAACCTCAAGAGTAATAGGATAATTAGCATCAGGAAATGGATAGATAAAAAACACCTTTCATTTCATGTTATATATCTCATAGGTAGTTTTTCAGGGTAATCATACATCCTTTCAGCAATTTCCTAAAAAAATGTTCTGCTACTGTTTGCACAAGACAGAGATCCTGTCAAAATGGGTTACACGTCCTTGGCAGTGAGTGCATACGCACCCATTGAGTCATGTTACCCTATATAGGGCTAGACTGGAGTTTCGAGTTCACCAAGCATGCCTGCCTGCCTTTAGAAAGTGAACCAGAATACCAGGAGAAACCCCATTTGAATAATAAAAGAATATGCAAATTTCACACAAAAAATGATCAGGGTTAAATTTGCACCTAGATCTGTGGAACATTGAGACAACTATAGTATCCACTTTCTTCCTCTAAATGTTGTCTTAGAAAGGACAAGACTTACTTTTGTTTTCCTGTTTCACTATATATTTTAAATGGAATTTGCATGCACTCCCACCATGGATGAGAGTTTCATTTGGGATATTCACAAATCAGGGTTATTATGTTGAATACTACATTATAAAGTATATTTTTGTCACAGTAAATCAAAACCAATGCATATAATATCTTGTAAGGATTATGACATGAGAACTCCACTACAAAACATCTTCAAACTCCGCAATCTATTTTTTCAGCATGTTATATTATCTATTGCTTGCACATTATTTAATAATTCATGCCTTTTTTTATTTTTACTTTATATTTTTTATGAATCTCTAGTCATTGGATAAGGCCATTTTTCATATTGGATTTGTGTTATGTTTTATTTTTTATTTATTTATTTAATTCATTAATTATTTTATTATTTATTTATTTAATTAAATTTATTTTTTTATTCTGGTAAAGTAATCTGTGGCACAGCTTTTGTACTATTGCTCGCACATCTGTTGTTGTGTAGCATAATTTTTGAATGTTTTCTCTGTCACATTATAATCAGAACTTCATAATGTACTGCTGTACCTGTTTATTAAAAAAAGCAGTTGTCCATCCATCCATTTATCATTCTTTCCATTACAGGATCTTATATCCTTATTATAGCAATATCAGATGCAAAGCAGGACCTAACCTTCCGTAGGATTGAAGTCTAACACAGGGCACCCTCAGAGACACAATGACAGAGCTGCTAATACAATATATTATGGTGTTGCAGTAATTAGCACTGCTGCCCCTTTGCCATACTAGACACATTTTGAATCCCAGCCTTATAACTGACTAGAAGATGTTTACAGTTTTTTATCCTAATGTGTGCACAGGTTTTCTTCTTACCTCCCAAAGACATACAGGTTAAGTTAAATAGTGCCCAGCACTGAGTGAGCACGTGCATAAATGTGCCTCAGTCATGCACTGGCATCCCATCAGGAATGGTTCATGACTTGTCCCTAATGCTACTGGGTGAGACTCAGTCTCCCTGCAAACCAATACTGTAAAATTACTTCATTGCTCTCAAAAATTAATTAGTTCCCCCTTATGTAATTACGAAAAGACCAAACATTTCTAGTTTTGATCAGACCAGAAAGTGCTTTGAAGATACTTACTGAAAATGGTGAAAGAATGCTTATTCATAATGAAATAATTCTTTTGAATTTCTGTAGCTACAAGTTTCAACAAATTAGTCTTATCACATTTTACTCACTGACAATAATCTATTGATGGACTTTATATCAGGAGCCATCTATAGCCCCAATCTTCTAAGACTGATAAGAGCTGATAATCTCAGTCATCTAGAATATATAACTAGATGAAGCCTGTAAGGCGTGATGTATTCTTCCTTAACTCTTTTAGGGCGGATGTCGATTTTGTCGATAGGAGGGGTTGAGGGCGAATGTTGACAAAAGTCGATATCCAGGGATAGAGGGCGACAATCAGCTGTTAATGGCAACAAAACTCACTGTCACGTCGCAGGCATTCCCATTGTGCTTGGAGGAATGCTAGACTCGTTGACTCGGCAACTAATCCTTGCGTGTGCGTGAGTTGCGAAATGTAAACAATGGCAAGATGGCATCGACATGTCACAAGGGAGCGAAGCGAGTGCAGAAAAGAAAACACCCGGCAGACAATGTTTTGCGCATTATCACGGAGTCGGACTCTGATTTTTCAGAATCGGATTTTATTGACAGTGATCAGGAGATCGAACAAGAGAGTGAGAAGCCGGCATCAGCTGATCGGACACCAGCCGATGCCGCACCAGCTGATCCGCTGCCAGCTGAGCACATTCGCGCAGCCGATACATCTACGGCAAGGTTCGCGTGGGAGGAATACACAGACATTGATCCGTAGGAGCCGAACTGGCTACCGGACTTCACAAGACGGCATGGCTTACTGTTGGACACGACAGATCACCAGCTGCTGAACTACTTCAGGCTGCTCTCTCCTGATGCTGCTTTTCAGCTGCTGTCAGACGAGACAAACAGGTAGGCAGAGAAATTTTTTGACTCGCGGGCTGCGCTTGCATCGCATTCTCGTTTTTCAAAGTGGAAACCCACAACAAAAGACGAGATGAAGCGCTCTGTGGCATTACAAATAGAGATGGGGCAGAACTGGTGATATAACTTCAGGGAGCATTGGTCCAAACGTGCTTTGTCCCCTGGTGGCTTTGGACAGGTTATGCAGTGTGATGATAGGTATGTGATGCCGCAAAGTTGTATTCACTTCTGTAATAAACAGAAGCAAATCCCATGGGGTGAGCCAGGCTATAACGCCATGCATAAAGTTCAGCCCCTGCCTGACATTGTGGAACCAACATAGAAACAATTTTATCAGCCTGGCTGTGATATGTCTGTGCATGAATCTATGATAAAATAAAAGGGACACCTTTTTTCTGCAAATATATGCCAGACAAGCCCACAAAGTATGGCATAAAGGATTTTGTACTGGCAGAAGCAAACACTGGTTTCTGCCTGAAAGTAATCACATATACAGGAAAGTATTTCTTTCAAAGAGAGAACCGTCCCTTGACAAGTCAGGTTGTGCTGGAGCTGCTTCAGGGCTATGAACATTTGGGTCATGTTGTGTACATTTGGACAATTTTTATACATGCCCAGAATTGTTCATGGAGCTACAGAGCAGAGGAATTGGAGCTTGTGGCACAGTGAGGGTGAACAGGATACACATGGCTTCACAGTTGAAGCCAGACAGGCTGAAGATGAAAAAAGGGAGACAATACGGTTTCCATGTGGGCAGAAAACTTGGTGGCAGTAGCATGGCACGATGGCAAACGGGTGACTTGTCTCTCTACAGTACACACTAACAATATATGTGAGAAAGTGCAGCAACAGACAATTGAAAAGTAGGCACCAAAGCAACACATATTGTAAGCAGTGCAATGTGGCAATAACTGAAATTGGCTGCTTTGAGAAAGATCAGACTTTGCAGGACTTTGCTGTGTAAAATGTATGTGATATGTATGTGAAATCATAGAGTATGCAGGATCATACAACATGCAAGACAGTAACATTTGTCAAAAGTAAATATTTTTTGTTGATTTCAATTGCTTTGTGTTCTTTTTTTAAAAAAAGTTCGTTTTTGGAAAAATATTCAGCCCCGGGAGAAAAGAAACAAAAAAAAAATTAGCCCTAAAAGAGTTAAAAAGACCAGTCAAAGTGTTTTTCTATGTTCATAATGTAAACAATTTTGTGGTATAGTAGCTGTGTCATAGATTTATTCACAAAGATAATCCATTGATATTCTACTCCTCTTCACAGAATAAAGTTGTTCACATTAAAATGATTTTTTGCTTGTGTTCATTTTAGCTATATGCTGTGACGATGCGGGTTCGACTCCATGCTCCCATCTGCTGTTCGGGAGCCCTTGCCCGCCATCGTCAGTAATTCTACCGATGAGCTAAGCAGTGAGGCAACAACATAGCAAGGGGATGTTGTGTAAAAGTGCCAAGTGCTGTTATTTAAAATCCAACAAAAACAAAGTGTTCAAATTAAATAATGTGCAGTGCATAAATAATCCATAAAAACAATTCTGAAAACGTGGAGGTTAAAAACAATAGAAAAAAACAATCCTTTAAAAACGAGGTTAAAACAACGCAGGAAGCAATCCTTTAAAATACAATTCAGTGCCTGGTGCTTCTTTTACCTGGCGTCTCTCCTGCTTCACCCATCTGGGCCCCGCAGCAGGTGAGACCCTGTCTCTGCAGCTGACCTTCACTCTGCTCGATTGGTCTGGAGGCCTCCCGATCACTGGTTTCGGTCGCGCACTCATCCCAGACCCAAGACTTGGTTTCCTTGATGACCAGGACGCTCACATCAAGGACTTCACCATCAAGCCTCCCGACTCCCGCTGCCTTCCCGGCCTTACGCGGCCAGTCATCCTTCACTGGTCACTCCCGCTACACGATCACTCAGCGGGAGCGACCACTACTACTACTCCCGGGTGTCGGCCCAACACTCAGGCTTCTCGTACAGCTGCATGCGAGCCTGCACTCACTTGCTCACTCTCCCGCACCGGCTCTCTCTCTCTCTCTCCCCTGCGTCCTGCAGGTGTTATATATTCACTGCTGATTTTATGCTTTCAGATGGATTAGTTGATTGTATGGACCCTGACTGCTGTTTACAAAGTTCCTGCCAGAATCAACCATACTGCCGTGGATCACCTGACCCCAATGACATTATTGGACAGAGTCAACAGCCACCACCTCAGCAAGCTGCCAGATCGTTTTATGATAGAATCAGTTTTCTTGTTGGGCCAGACAACAGCCATATAATACCTGGAGAAAATCCCTTTAACAAGAGGTAACAATATAATTGTTTATATTTATTCATATTTATTCATTCAGCATTTTTTGTCTTTGCTTTTGCTATTGTCTTGGTGATTTTATGGTAACCAATGTTTTAAGAAGCCTAAACATTAGTAGTCATTCCTGTGTTATATTTTAACATTATTAGAATTATGCTTCAATTCAGACATCAGAATTAACCAATGTTAGGCAAAACAACAAGAACATTTATTTATAGAGCACATTTTATGAATACAATTACAGTAAACCCTTGGAATGTGAGTAACTTGGTCTGCGAGTGTTTTGCAAGATGAGGAAAAATTTTTAACTCAATAAACAAGCGAGGTCTTGCAATACGAGTAGTACGTATACGCTTTGTCTGCCGAGCATCACGTGATCACAGCTGAGCCGATGGTGGTTCTCTCTCTCTCGCTGCAGAATTGTGTGTAATTGTCTCCCATGCTTGGCCTCAGTCGGCGTGCCTCACTCATATAGTCAACATCCGTATGAGCGTATAATGTTTACTATAGCATTGTGACCACGTGTGTGTATACATAAAGCATTTTTTTATTTTGTGTGCGACCGATGAATCTGCTTAATGACAATGCAATGTCATATTTCCACAAAATCCTCAAAAGGAGGCAAAAGCAACTGTCATTGGATAGGTTCCTTGTTAAAGTTGCAAAAAATGAAAAAGATTCCAATGAGCCAACAGATAGCAGTGATTCCGTTAGTTATAGTGAAAGTCGTCTTACACGATAACCCTCCTCCTCCTCTCCTCTCTCTCGTCTCCCTCACACCAGCCACAATTCTTTTCAAAGGTAAAGTGCAGGTTAATTTGTTTTACCATATGTATTTTTACTTTATATTTTATATGAATATTTTTGGGTTGTGGAACGAATCATCTGAATTTCCATTATTTCTTATGGGGCAATTCGCTTTGATACGAGTGCTTTGAATTACAAGCACATTTCCTGAACGAATTATGCTCACAAAGCAAGGCACCACTGTATATTGAATATACACTAATTAAACAACACAAATAAATAACAATTTTAAAGTCACTGATGAAAATTATGCATAACCTAAATCACTATTAACTATAAACAGTTTTTAAGTTGTTAATAGTTAAATGGTAGAAGTCAGAGGCTATTGTTAGGGATAGATAGATAGATAGATAGATAGATAGATAGATAGACAGACAGACAGACAGACAGACAGACAGACAGACAGACAGACAGACAGACAGACAGACAGACAGACAGACAGACAGATAGATAGATAGATAGATAGATAGATAGATAGATAGATAGATAGATAGATAATCCCAAGTGGAAATTCAGATACTCCAGCAGCAGCATACTTAAAGAGTGATAAAAATGCAGGTATAACAGACAATAACTTTGTATAATGTTAACATTTACCCACCCCCATGGGTGGAATCGAAGAGTCGCTAAAGACTAAAATCTGAAACACACAACTCAAAAGGAATGTATGGAGTTAACAAAAAATTGTGTGTGAAAGCAACAGGAGAAATAAAGAATATGTAATAGGATCCATGCACTCCATGCTTGGGCCCTTTATACAGCATGACATTATTTAGTTAGATCTCAAATCAGGTACATTTAGAAAGATTTATGGAGTAACTGACAAAAGCTTTTAAGTGCACAAACCCAAACACTAGTGTAAATTATGTGCCAGTGTTATACTACAATCTTAATGCCAGTGACATGGCTTGGTTTCCTTGATTAGCACTTTATAAAACAGTAATGACCTGAAAATACACCAGTTACTAAAAGCAGGTGTCTTGCATCTTACAGAGTAGGGAAAGATGATTAGTGCCGGAACTCCTGTGCTTGCTATAATTTAACAGAATTAATGTAGTTAGGCACAGCAGTTGATTAAATGTTGAAACAGAAATGTTCCTTAACATGCCTTTAAATCTTTTCATCATTTTTATTATTGTTATTCTGCCAGTCCCTAAAGGTTTAGTGATAGTTCATAATTAATTGGAATCTTAGAATTTCTTTACCTAATTGCCAAATAAAGGATATATAAAAGAAAAATATATTATTTTGTGTTTTAAAGTGTTCATTCTGAATTTATTGATCTTGATAAGTCTCCAGATAACAGCTTGAAACGTATTACAAATTGAAATTATTGAAGAAGCACTGGAAGAATATAAATTATGTTTGGTTAAAAGGGGCAGAGGATTGGGAGTGTTCTTTTGTTGATTTCATGAATAAAAATGGATTGCCTGGTTTAGACTGCATTATCAGTAAATCATAGCTGAGCTGGCCTAGAGGGAAAACAGATGCTAATTGTAATGGTTTTGTTGTTTATTTATTCTACAGCCTAGCGTCCATCATCAGAGGTCAGGTGCTAACAGCGGATGGAACCCCACTTATTGGCGTTAATGTCTCATTTGTACACTATCCAGAACATGGATACACCATTACCCGGCAGGATGGAATGTATGTTTCAGTTTATCATTTCTGTTCATAATACAAAATTGTTTTATTTTTTTTATTTCTCTATATATTGTTTGAACATGTGTTATTTTTGCTTTAAACTGTTAATTTTAAAGCCTTTGCGTACTTTGCTTCTAGACTAAAAAAAAACTACTCCTTGGTTAGCTATCACTTTGAGTCATGATCCTAAAATTAAAATTGGAGAATGAAGAATTAAAATCACATTCCATTTGTTATTTGTTGCTTGTTTATTGGCTTCAGTGCAGAGAGTAATGAGTATTTATCATTTTGCAGAATGTTTTGTATTTTAATCTACAAACCTGTCTGATTAATGGATTTGTGGGAGCATAATAATTTTAATCTAAAATAGTTTATTGCCTGTTATTTCACTGAATCTTGGCCAAGTTTCAGTAATGCTCTGATACAGCGCAGCAAACAGGCAAAACTCAGTATTGACAGTTATGTTTTTTCCTTTTTAATATTATTTTATTAAAAAGTGCTTTGAAACATGATGTATAATAATATATTGCACTTTGTAAAAAATAGATAACATATCAACAGCTGTGTTCTTTAGAATAATGAGACTTTTAATGGTATTAGCAGTGTCTGTTTTGCATCTTACTGTTCATAATATCAGTCATATAGATTTAGGTCAATAGCAGAGATGTGCAAGTTTGTTACCTTGTTTAGAAAAAGACTTTATTTTAGAAGGATAGTGGAAAGAGACTGAAAATGTAAATTTGCAGCTTTACTCATCATGATAACTTCACACTGATTTTAAAAATAATATTGATAGTTTCAGTGCATCCAAAGTCAAATTTAAACAGCTGTTCAGTTCTCATGCCAAAATTGCAGGGCCAAAAAATAGCTAGGGAGCTGTTTCAGGCCAGCTGGGGCAATGATGCATTAATGCTCCATGAAGAGCATCCCTGGACAAAGTGCACCCTCTGGGGACAATAGTGAATGCAGAATATTATTTTAAAATGGATTCCTTTTATTCCTTACCAGCAAATGTTCTACTGACAACAAATGGTGGTGAAATCTGGTGGTTTGTCTGACAAATGGGACTTCTGCTTTTAAACAAATGTAATAAAAAGGACACGGCATTACCATAAATTTTTCATGTTGAGCGCAGTAACGTCTGCTGTAAGAGAGCAGTCTCCTGAGAAAACAGAGAAGTCCCTCAACATGTTTACTGGGGCAGAAGATGGATAATTGGATCATCTGGGGTCACTTGCCTTTATAAAAAAACACAGAAATCTTGTTATATTTCACTTTAGTTTAACCCTTTTGATGGTTAAATCAGTACACAAGAAAGCAAAGACTCTTAAGAACATAAAATTGGTGCTGAATCTTATTTATTTATTTATTTTTTAGGTTTGATCTAGTGGCCAATGGTGGTGCCTCCTTAACACTAAGCTTTGAGCGTGCTCCATTTATGACCCAATACCGTACTGTATGGATCCCCTGGAATGTTTTCTATGTCATGGATACACTTGTAATGAAAAAAGAGGAAAATGACATCCCTAGTTGTGACCTTAGTGGCTTTGTCAGACCCAGCCCTATTATTGTTTCATCACCATTGTCAACATTCTTCAGATCATCTCCAGAAGAAAGCCCTATCATACCTGAAACACAGGTAAAAAAAAAAATAAAAGCATTTTGAATGTGTTGATATACTTTTTATCAACAAATTTAAGAGATATAAATGTGTCTGACTGGTCTTTACTTTTAATATTCTCTTGAATTGACATTAAAGTCATCTCTGATATAATTATATTCTTGTTGTGATGTGAGAACCATCATTGTGCTTAGTTTTGAAAATTCAGCCCAATGTATCGATTATTAGATTTAATGATAGTCATTTCAGTTATGTACACTACGCTTCTTAATGATTTTTCACCCATTGAACATTGCTGCACACTTTATTTGGATTTTTAAGTAGTGCTTTCATTTTTTCTATTTGAGTGATATAATCGAATGTGTTGTCTTGTTATACTCTAGATATGCAACATGTTCTGTTGCTAGGCTACAGCTAGCCGATTATCATAAAAGTAGAAATGAGTGGTTAGCCTTTGAGCTCTACCATCACAATTTTACCTTTTCAAAAAATCATACACTTGACCATCTTTTTTAGTACAATTCTTATTTAGCACTAAAAAGCTTATTTTTAACCAGTTAGAATTTGGAACCTTGCCTTTGTGTCTGTAATAACATCTTTGCTGACGAATAAAACTGCCTCAGAATTGAATACAACTGTAATATTGGAGAAAAACTAGTGATCTGAAGGATTTTATATTTACCTGCTGATCAAAGGCAGAAAATCCATTAACTTAAATCAGTTAATCAATGAGACCTCTTCAAAACCACTCCTAATTGGTACAATTACATTTGCAAACTGCTTGCTGGGGGTACACTGATACACCCACAGTTATTATCTGGTTAGTATATTTTCTGTATTGTTTTTTAAGCAGTTAACAAATGATTACATTGTATAACTGTATTTCACAAATAGGGAAAGTCAACTTAATCTCAGTGTATCTGTTATCTTTGATACATAATTATGTCATGCTGCACATGATGAAATGACTTTTTTACTCAACATAATATTCTCAAACCTGCTTAATCTAATTCATGGCTGTGGAATGGACTTTTATTGTATTTATTTAGTAATTCTATCATAAACTACCAGGGGTGCGGAAATCCAACGCCCGACTTGGGTCTGGTTTCAGTTGTCCGCGGACAAGTGCAATTTTCTGGAGAAAAAAGAATTATATGTGCTGTGCAGGGCACATTTTTACCACTACTTTCAAATTTTAAACATTTGGGTACGTACTTCGTGTGGAAACAGTCTACTTAGGCATGTTCTTCATGTCTCAAATTGGTCTTCAATATTATTTACAAAATGATGGCTGATTTTTCAAAGGGGAAGCACTCTTACGGTCTTACATAAGTATTTTACCCTACTATTTACACGCTTTGGAGATGCGGTCATTTTTTTTCATGCATTATGATGTAATCTGATGATTTTTCATTACAATCGATAACTTCTATATATTACCAGTAATGGCATACTGCACGATAACGTGCAGTGAATACACTTAACTTGAGCATTCCTAGTTTTCATCCTCTTTCTCTGTACGTTTAGCATTCGTTTGCTCAGAGGTTGATGTGCTTGCTGCTTCCTGAGTAGCTCTTCTTTTCTCCACCTTGGGGCCCGCTGCTTCTCTTCTTTCGTTGGCATCTTTTCACGTCTAAACTGATTAAGTTAGTTTTTGTGTTGCAATTACTTAGTACGTTTTCCTTAATTTTTCAGTTAAGCTGGCACTTAAGTCTTCAATCTGCCTCAACAAAGATGAGCGAAGGTGGTGGGGAATGAGAACGGCACCCATACGCATGCACCGCCCTGCTGCGCGGTGCCGAGAGTCAACAATAAAATAAAATAAAAATAAAAAGAGTAATACAAATCATCACCCCGAAAGCGGATAGTAGATATCACGTAGTATATGTGTACCAAATTTCAAGTCAATAGGTGAAACGGTTTGCGAGCTACAGGTGATTTAAAATCCTGGACAGACAAACAAACAACCTCAGTAGCGTATTATATAAGAAGACTGATAAAATTCATTGTTTCTACATAAAAATACAGTCATTTTATTTACAATGCAAATGTTTTCACCACATAATAAAGCTTGTTAGGCTGTTAATCTTTCCTGAAATTTGCGACTTCGCGTAGGTTGTGATATATTGAGGAGTTAAGAAATTTATTGCATGACAACATCAATTTTGATGAGCTGTCTATAGATAGTTTTTGATTAGAGAATTTTTCATATAAAACAAGTTGGTTTAGCGCTGTCAGTTTATTAAAAATAAAGAAGAAGACATTCTAATGGTTTCCAAATGTTATGAAATATCTATAAAAATCTTCACTTAGACGCGATTATTTTTTCTTCTTGTGAGAGATTATTCTCCAATATGAATTTAGTAAAGAGTTCTCTAAGAACCCGCCTGACTCAGGAAAACCTTCAAAACCAGATGCGCATTGTTGTTGATGGCAAACCTTTAGAAGAGTTTGACCCACTACCAGCTGTGGAATTCTGGCTGTCAACAGGCACACCACTCATAAAAAAACTGAAAAGTCATCAGCATCCACTTCTGCAGGACCATCAGTCCAGGAACCATGCAGTTCAGCTCAAGCAGAAATGAACAGCATTCAGCCCATGCTGTCTGAGATGGTAAAGATTCTTGGGGGAAAAGATGTTGCAAAACAAAAGCTGAAGAACATGGCAGAAAATGAATCAGGACAGTGTTCTGTTATGTTACTGTAATATGTGAAACAGAACTGTTGTAGCTATAATGAAGGCATTGTTTATTAGTGAGTTAAAACGATAAGGGAATCTTTTATATAATGTTCTAGAGCAAGGTGGTAAAATACTACTCCCTGAAAGAACTTTTTTCTGTTTTAAAATGGAAGGCAGTTTTGGTATCAATAAAAGAGATCAGAAAAAATAAACTATTTTTCACTTTTGTTACTTGTTTATGGGCAAGTGAATTTAACTGGCGGACAAGTGGATTTTCTAAGTTTACTTGTCCATGGACAAGTAGAAAAAAATTTGATTTCCACACCCCTGACTACTAAACAACCTTTAGGTTGCGGTGGGAACTACTTGAGCTACAATATAAAGTGGTGCCACATAAATGTGCTGGTTCCACAGTGTTCCTTATTTTGTATTTATTAACAAATATGTAACATATGGTTACATTGTGAATGATCATGGAGAATTTAGCTGTTTTCAGCGTAAAAATAACTAGAGACACTGCAGATCTTACTAATAAGTAAAAGCGTAAGTTGATGTACCCCCATGATATGAATGATATGATACAAAATTTCATCCTTTACTCAAGAACAGAAAGCCCCAAAGTGAACTGAAGAGAGAGCTGAGTGATGGAGTGGATGAAACTGCTTAGAAAGGAGAAGGCAAGGTTACAACTTGTTTATTGAAAAAGCACAACAAAAGTAAAGAATATAAATTAGAGTTTGCTAAATAAATAGTGTGCTTTAGGGTTCACCTACAAATTAAAGGGAAATGCAGTGGGTTTTGCTTTTTAATCTAGGCATCTAAAAGAAGGGTCAAATTACTTAACAAATCTGAGTTTCACAGATATAACATACCATTACACAAAAATAAAAAAGTAATTCCCAAAATACGTAAATTTACATGTTGTACATGAGCCTCTGAGTAGTCCAAAACTGAGGCATGCAGTAGTGTGAAACTATGAAATTGTAATGTTTAGTAAATTCAAAATATGCCAGCGTATATTTTATTAAAACATGGATCATGGGTTCATTCTTGCTCAGTGTCATAGTTTTTGTGGAGGAGTAGGTTTGTAGTTGCTACTAGGTATATTTTTATAACCCTGTAGAAGTACAAGCAGAGATTTTGTTCTAGATGTTTAAATATACACTGTAATGCTATGCCCTGCTCACACCATATTTCCCATTAATTCATATTTGTTTCAAATCTCTTTATAGTTGTGTTCTTAATTTACATTACATTCATTTCTTGATCATGTAATTTGTACACCTTTTTGACTTGTTTCTTCTTTAAAAAAAAGAGTGAATACTGTTGATTTGTATAACTGGATATTGAAGGAATGTGAATATTGGTGGTAAAACTATCTTAATAAACTAATGAATCACAATAAAAGACATCTAAGAGTAGTAATAAAGAACATCTAACTAGTATGATGTCCTCAAATACAGCAAAAGATTAATTGCAAATACTTGGGATATTATTTATAATAATTTTGGCTTATAGCCCAAATAAAAGACTTAGGACTGGCTGAATGTGCATATATTCATTTTGCTGTAAATTTTGTAGCAGCTCAGTCTTTACCAGCAGTAGATTTTGTGTTGTTTTTTCTGTGATTTCTGAAAAGGTGAACATGTAATGCATAACCATAACCTATTTTTTGTACTGCATTCTGAGATGGCTATAAATCTACATTTTTTAGCTGCAAACACACACTCAGATTGATCAGGGATTTAACATATATCATATATCTATGTATGATAGAAAAAAATATGATGATAATATGGGTATGAATGTAATGGCATGCAGCACTGTAGTGTAAACTTTGTTCACCATAATAGGATTTATAACACTAAATGTATAGCCATGGTAACCCAGTAAAATGTTATAAACCCGCATTTGATCCCTTTAACAAGAATCAAGTTCTAATAAGTTTTCTTGATACACCACATTTTATGTGTTTCTTCACAAAAATACATTAGCACTGCTAGAAATTATTCTTTTCAACACTAAATTGCTTGGCAAACATCATCTTTCACTGTTAATTCAGAAGAAACTATGAATTCATTACAGATCACAACATTTTAAGTTCTTTTTCAAGTGTATTGTGATGTGTACATAATACAATGAAATTCTTACTTGCATGTCTTCCAAAGAGTGGTAAAAGTAATAAACCAACAGACACAAAAAAGACAATAAATACAATATTGAAATCTAAACAGAAGAGATAATAAAGTAGTTTTCAGTATGAGTGGATGTTAAATAACTCTTATGACCAGCGGATAAAAACAGTCCCCGAATGCAGAAATGAAAATGGTAATGGTCATGTACCATTTGAAAGAGAGAGAAAAATGACTGTGCAGGATGGCAGAGTTATACATGGATTAGTGCCAGTAATATTTCGTGCCAACTTCACAACTTCCTGTAGTACATTGTAGCCCTGAGCTAAGCAAGTTCCAAACAATAATGTTATGTGGCCAGTTAAGACGGTCTCCACTGTGCAGCTGTACAAGATGGCATAGCCAAGATATGTTGTGCCCAATTCAAGCTATCAGAGGTGTTGACTCCAAGGAATACTGCACAACATCCACTCTGATGTTCATAAGAGTGTCGTCATACTCCCAGGGTTACATTTAATACTGTTTGATGAAACAATATATGTTCTCCAAATAAAATACGCATTTGACACAAAGAAATTAAAATTCTTAACAGCCGTACAATGGATTATATTAAGGACCACCAGAGTAACAATAAAATGTTCTTCAGAGAGCAGGTCAATTAGAGAAAGGGAATTATTCAGCGAAAAGAGAAAGCAAAAAACACAAGAAAGCAATGTAACAAACAAATTAATTTCATAGCAATTGATGCAGCTGACTTTTATTCAAAGTAAATTAATAATTAGCTGATAAAATCTTTACTTTTTCTTTCTGAGTGTCTCTAAATTGCATTTATAATACTTCAGTATTCACACCTTTAGCATGTAGCATTTTTTTTTGTTTTGAGTCATTTTTCAAATGGAATAACTCAACTGTTAATAAAAAAATCCCCAGTTGTAATAATAGTGATGTTCACATTGAAGGTGATTTTTTTTTCTACTTCAAAAAGTTTTAAGCTATTTCATTTGAGTCAATTACAGCAGTATACGTGTGAAACTAATATTTTGCATAAGAATACACTTGTTTGATTGTAGGATTATCAAATCACAATAAGTTCACCAAATTCTGAAAAGCCTGCTTTTGAAATAGTGTCACCATCTGCTGTTTCCAATATTTATTAATTTAGAAAAGCCAGATCAATGGTTTTAATTAAGTACATTCTAATATTAATACTGGGGAGGGTTTATATCAACCAGTTCATTTAAAAGAGTGCAGTGCTATGTTAGGATGGCAAGCCAAAACAAAAGGTAAACATATATAAATGCGATCATAGCATGCTTGCCTATGGGTTGCTACAAACTGTTTAGCCATTATTATTTCTACAATGATCCTGAAAATGAAGTTCAATAAAACAGTTTAAACTAAAATAACTATTCATAACATTAATTCTTATATAATAGTTGCATGCCTCACACTTAGCTGAGTTATTGTAATGTGACCTTCCTATACACTCTGATAGTGTTTTACTGACTTGGTGAAAATACCTTAGCACTATACTGTATGCAAGCATCATGTTTGACACAGCAGTAAATTCCTTCTTTCCTATATCATATGACTTATCCTGGTGAAGACTGCAGTGTAGTAACTTTAATGTAAAAAAAAACAGCTAAAATAATAATGTCTGATTTTTGTATTTTTGGTAACACATTAGCTTAGTTACTGCAAAAATTAATCTGTTACTCATTTACTCTTACATAATAAGACCTTAATAAAAGCTCCATTTGATCTTAATGATACTTATAAAGCATACTGTAAGTAAATAGGTTATTTATCTCTGTACAGTGTGGCATACTGTGAAAATTTGATACACTAGAAAAGTGACTTATGAACATGAAGGATTCACAGATCTTATGTTCGAATATGCAATATCAAGAGAACTATTTGTCTCAGTTATGCCACTCCTGACTGTTCTAAAATGAAATTATTTTGCACAGATGAATAACCACTTTACTGATTTTTTGTAAATATCATTAACACCAAAAGAACCCTTTTTAAGTTTTCATTACACAAGTGTAAATGATTAATAGATTCATGTTTATAGTACTTAAACTAGAGTGCTAATAAAAAGTTCAAACAAGTCTTATTTCTAGTTTTGCAGTGTTCCATCTTGTTGATCACATTTGTTGCCATCATTTTGCAGTACAATACACAGACAACTGACTGATAGCAGGAATGGTGTTGTATTTATACTTACAGTATAAAGGAGAGTCATTGTTAAATTTTGTGCATCAGCTGTTGGTTTTAGTGGAAGAAGTGTTTTATTATTCTTTTTTCCTGACATACCAAAACTATAGCAGAGTTACTCTGTCAGTGAATGTAATTATGAATTCAACCTGCTACAGCATGCTTTGCACAAAATGTAGATAATTTCTGAGGATAACATTTTAAATACTTCAATCATGTGTCCTCCTAATCTTCTTTTGCTTAAGTTGAAAAGGCACAGCTCATTAAATATTTAATCATAATTCATCCCCTGTCGCCATGGAATCAGACTAGTCGCTCTTCTCTGGACTTCTTCTAGTTCTGTTATGTCCTTTTTGTAGCCTGGAGACCAAGCTCAAAACCAAGTAAATGAACTCACATACAGTAATACTGCTTAAATGTATATTTGGAGCAGCTTCAGTTGGATCTGAAAAAGAACAGTGCAAACCACTTCAGAACTGAAATATCAATGGAGCTAGGAAAAGATATATTGTGCTAAGTGATACTGTAGCTTGGTACAGTAGTTGCAGTATATGTACCATACTAAACTGTTCTTTTGAACAGTTTGTGCTATTTACGTAGAAAACATAATTATGTAATTAATATTGGTTATATAAAATTCAATTACAAAATAAAGCCAATAAAACATTTCTGAATGTGAATATGTTTTACAGTGTTCACACCTATGCCCGCTACTTAATTCAATATATGAATGAAAGTAGAAATAAATGATCATTCAAACCAAACATTTTTCTCATCAGGTGCTTCAAGAGGAGACTGCAATCCCTGGAAGTGATTTGAAACTTTTCTATTTGAGCTCACGTGCGGCAGGCTATAAACCTGTCCTGAAAGTGACTATGACTCTGTCAACTATCCCATTCAATCTGATGAAAGTCCATCTAATGGTTGCTGTGGTGGGAAGGCTATTTCAAAAGTGGTTTCCAGCTTCTCCAAATCTGTCTTATACCTTCATATGGGACAAGACGGATGCCTACAATCAAAAGGTCTATGGATTATCAGAGGCAGTTGGCAAGTATAATTTATGATGCTGTAAATCTCGCCTTCTCAACTCATTAAACTCAGTAAAAAGTCCTTTTCTTCAGCAATAAGTATATTATGAGAATAGCTTGTTGTGTTAAGAGTATACAGTAAATATCTGCATGTAGTTCAAAATATATTTATTTGGTCATCATACATTTTTGTCTTATAGGTCAAGAATTTTATTTATTCATACATTATCTGGACTCACTCAGCTCAGAATCTTGGTTGCCAAAACCTAGGGCCCCAGTCTACTGCAAGGCGTACTCATATATGCCGTTCTCACTCAGTCACAGGATTATACTAACTAATTTAAAGTTACCAGTCATCCTGGTACACACTTTTTTGGTATGTAGAAGCGTAAGTGTAGTCCCCTTAGAAAAACTCGAAACAGATAGAAACTCAGCCAGCATTCTTGTGGAGCGGTACTTCAGCAGCACTATTACATCTGTGTACTTTATGCATTTAATTATATTATACTAAAACACATGAATTTTACCTTTTCAAAATGCACCCATAAAACCAACTGTAAGTAACATTTTAATTTCCTCAAAATACACTTCACCTTTAAAATAATTTTCTGACAGAGCACCCCACACAATTTCAATAGCAACTTCAAAACTATCCCTGCCTCTCTAGTAATCTGATGTAGATGCTCCACGCTCTTTTTAATTATGGTGAAAAATGAACTCAGAATGTATTAAGCCATAACAGGACAACAGAATGTTTTCAGCTAATTTAAATGAAAAATAAACAGCTAAGCAATCTTAGTTTATTTCCTTCTTTCTTTCCACCCACTGACATGCAGTATTTAGAGTGTCTGATTTTTATGCTTTAATATTTTTTTTCTTTGATCAAACCATTTTCTTTATATAACAAAGCATTCTAATGAGTTATGAGTGACCTTCATGTGAATTGTCTGTTAATTTTAAAACATTTAGTTCCCCAGTTATTGCATACATAGATAAATGCACAGTTTAGTGTGAAAATGGGTATCTGTAAAAAAGCAGAAACACTTAACAATGTGTGGCCAGGAGCCAGCAAGACAAAGATACATCTGTGAAACAGCATTTTTTCATCAGTGATGAAAGCCGTCACCAACTTGTCAAGAAAGTAAGCAGCCATCTTAGATCTGACAATAAGCCATCTTAACTATAGGTATATACAACTGTGCTATACAAATTCACAGATTTAAAATATTAATTTGCCATTCAAGTACTCAAAATTATGTATTTGTTCCAAAGTTATACTGTAGATATTCATTGTATTTTTCAGTGTCAGTTGGGTTTGAATATGAATCGTGTCTGGACCTGATTCTTTGGGAGAAAAGAACTGCAGTTTTACAAGGATATGAGCTTGATGCATCTAATATGGGTGGCTGGACACTGAGTAATCACCATGTGCTGGATGTTCAGAATGGTAAGAAATGTTTTCAGTAAGTAATTCTCCATTGAAGGAAATAGGATATGTAATATACAAATGATTGTTTAATTAGTAATATCAAATTAATATCTTGAATAATCACTTTTTGACATTAATAATCAGATTGCTACTGATGTTTAAATATAGCTTAATCAATGAGTTCATTTGGAAGAATGAAAGGATGAAAATGCTCACTATAACTAAAGACCTTCACTTTGAGTTCATAAAAATCATACTTTGTGAGGCAGAAAGCATTAAATATAAATACTTAAAAAAAATGTTAAGACATCTGATCATAAACCAAAAAAATGATTGTCACTCCCTTTACAGAGGGTGAATCGATTGAGGCTTTAAATTATGTTAAGGAGTAGAGTTTGACAAGCAGTGACTTTTCAAAGTGACGCATGTCTAATTGAATAAACGAAGTGATTAGTTGTAATGACAAGCTGGATGAGCCAGAGAAATTCATTCTCAGGAGGGGGAATGAGGACATTGACAGGTGTTTGCATGGGCACGCTGAAATGCTGCAATAAATATTCTAATGAAGATGAAATATTGTTCATCATCCCATTTCAAGATAATAGAGGAGAGTTGTGAAGGACCAATCTTTCAAGGTAATGACAGAATAAATCAGGTGCAATAACGTTGTGTGCTGACTTGTAGTATTCATATGATGAAAATTATAGAACTTAGCTATTTAAGGAAAATGACAGTCTCTACCTTGTCATGAAGAATGAAACCTAACTAGACAAAGATTTGCACTAGGATTTAACCCTTTTATGCAGGGTGTGCCTCTAGTAAATAAAAGCACTCACTGTTATAGTCTGCAACTACAGAGATAATGCTAATAACCGTAATTATACATCTGGTTGTCTAATATAATAAAACTCAAGCAATCAATCTTGGCGAGAGAGGAACTGCTTTTTTTCCTTTTCTGTTTTTCTCTCTCTTAACATTGGCATGAGTGACACTAAACCCTGCAGTCTGTTTGGATTGGTGCCAGTTGCTCTTGAAAGTTTGTGAACCTTTAGTCGGGGTGATTGTTGAAGCTGTTAAGGCCCGCAGTTAATTTTTCAACACAAATGTAGAATTATGTAACCTCTGTGTTACATATGTTGGTCTCGATTTTTTCTAGTCAGTGAACCCTTCCATCACAAACTATAAACACTTTTCTGCAAAACACATTGAGAATGTGTAATATTTGCTTTTTTTATCTTTTAAAAAATGCCAGATTCCTATCATACTTCACTCTCCATTAAACACAATATCATTATGCGTTATTTCCTTTCTTTAACATCTCTTACATTGACAGCATGTGCTTTCTTCACAATCAAACCAAAAAATAATAATGGTCCATTACTGTGCCATTTCTATCAAGTGCAGTGACAGCATTGGTCTGTTTACTTCAGTAAAGTAGCTGTACCATATATCTGCTGCCATTATTTCATCCCATCTGAGTCCCAGTAGGATGTATCTGGCATTCTTCTGTATGATTACTAAACCACCTTTTTATGATACTGTGATGTGACATTGTCCTAAATCACTGGAACACATTTAAAATACAAACAAACCAAAATGCCTGTGTGAAATATTTACAACAGAGCATAGTAACTCAATTACAATAATATGTTCATTTCTGTTTTTGTTCAACAGGAAGATGCATTCCCTATCTGTTATTTTAAAAAAAAAAAAAAAAGTCCTTTAAGCAATGTTTGTAAGGTATGTTTTGTTTGTCTTTACCATAAATGTGCAAGTATCTGCCAAAAAAAATGTGGACATGCCAATATAGAGTCAAATAACAGGGTGACAGTTCAGCACATGTCAGCAAAGCAACTTTGTGAAAACCTGCAGTTCTGCATTAAGGACGCTACCTCAGTTCTTCAAAGAATGTTTCAGAAGGCCAGTTAGATTAGCCTGTTTTGCATGCAATTGATGGATTTTGCAAAACCTTTCCTTACCCTAAAATAAATTCACAATCACAAAATGAAGATAGCCTCCAACCAATCTTCAAGAGATGATTATCACTGATCTTGTGTTTTTCACGGATAAGTATTTTCAATTTGACCCAGGAAAATGCACTCCATATCATTCCAGAACCACTGTAATTTTTAGTATTAGAACTAAGCATTCAGGTCTGTAGATTTTATTTGATGTACTTTGCGCATTAACCTGTCCTTTTTATGGAGATCAATGTCAATGATTCATCTGACTATATCCCATTTATCCAGTGGCTGGTATTTTATTATGTGTATTTTTCCGCATTAAACTTTGTGAAATAACCTATTAACATCAGCTTACTTAGTAATATAGTATATGGCACTTTATATACATACCTCTGCGCCTGCTCATACATTAGAACTGAAAAAAATCATTTTAAAGCTTAGAACTCGACTGAAAGTGCCTCCGATATGCAGCTGAATGAAAGCACTGCCAAACATTTCACTCAAGTAACTGTTCTGCAATCACTCCAAATGATCCAATTCAGAAGTGTACTTGTGACACAATTTTGTTGTGTCATATAAAGGAGAATTACAGTTGAAATTGATTTTTTTTTTCTCCAGTAACTTGGCATCAACATTTTCTGCAGCTGGCACTTAAAAAGACAAAGACGGGTTGTCAAACTACCTCAAATGGTCCTGTCTTTCCTCATACTCAAAATTACTAACTTAATTTCAGTAGTTTATGTTTATCAGTAGTAATATTTTCCTGCTCTGCTCATCCGATTATAGAATAGGAAAACTCAATTTCACAATACATTACTATTTTTGTGCTGAATGATCAAATCAAATCAAAATCTTTACTGTTCAAAAACTTTCTTGAGTTTCTCATTTGGCAATCTAGAATTTCAGGAGTTAGATCAATTAATTGCCTTCCATTCCATTGCATTCCATTATTCTTCTTCTTCTTTCGGCTACTCCCATTAAGGGTTGCCACAGCGAATCATCTTTTTCCATATCTTCCTGTCCTCTACATCTTGCACTGTGTCACCCAACACCTGCATGTTCTTTCTCACCACATCCATAAACCTCCTCTTAGGCCTTCCTCTTTTCTTTACCTGGCAGCTCTATCCTTATTGTTTGCAACTTATACTCAACTTCCAACCAGCCTTTCAGGTTTTTACTAACCAGAACTTTCTAGAGTTTAATATATGGGTTTTTTTCTAAGTATTGTCTTCTGTATCTGTGAAGGACTTGCTTTGCCTGGTACCTTATTGAAGTACTGTTCACATGTCTTTGTTTCACACTTAAATTTCTTTCTTTTCTTTATTTTCTGTTGTTCTCAAGAGAATTTTCTGAATGATTTGAATTAGCACATCATTAACAAGCAATTAAGACTTTTGTTTCTGCCAATCAGTCCAGTTTTGTATAGTCATTAAGGAGAACATCATTATAATTTTTTTACACATTTTCTGGGTCACAGTTGCATTAGGCTGAGCTGGACTGTCCAGGCCTCCCATCTCCAACTTTCTGCAGAACAGACTATGGAATACCCCAGTGCTTATAGGCCAAGAAGCAGTGAGGCACGAATGCTATCCACCATGCCATCTAGTATTATTTTGAGCCGTTAATTTTTTTTGTCTTATTCATAAATGTGCAATTAAGCTCTGCATCATCTTCCACTTAAACATCTGATCACATCTGATGCTAATTGACCTTATAGTTTACTACTGTTTATTCCTGTTTGTGATCCCTTGGAGAATAAAAGATCTAATTTCAGTGATTGTTGAAAATGTCTGTTACTAGCCTAATCAGTGCAACATGGGCAATTCTGTCACCTAATGGATCAATTTGTATTACCTACAGTTAGTACTTATGTTTGCAATGTGCTAAATAGGTAGTACATGTTATCTAAACTTAAAGTGTTGTTCAGGACATTTCACTACTTGAGATTGTCAGAAAGCTAAGTCTTGCAAACTCCATTGAAATATTGTTTGCAGTTTATTAACATAGAATAGATTGTCTTCTTTTCCTTTGATTTGTAAAGTGTCTTCAGCGACTGACAAAGCTACTTTCTTATTAACAATAAAAACAGAAATTGCTTGTGTACTGTGTACAGTAAATTTCCACAGGAGTTCAACACAAGTAGCTGTTGTCAACTGTTGTTCTCTTTGCTGGTCTAATAAATGTAGAGAAAAGCCAAGCAAAATGACACCTTTTATTGGCTAACTAGAAAGATTACAATATGCAAGCTTTCGAGGCAACTCAGGCCCCTTCTTCATCTTGCCTGAAGAAGGGGCCTGAGTTGCCTCGAAAGCTTGCATATTGTAATCTTTCTAGTTAGCCAATAAAAGGTGTCATTTTGCTTGGCTTTTCTCTACATTCATAATGGCTAACACGGTACAGCACCCTAGTACTACTGGTCTAATAAATAAATAAGACAGCAATGGATTAAGTGTTTCTGCCCAAACTGTTTTACTTTCCCTTCCATTTCAGTAGATTTTAGCCCAAAGGGTTCAGTTTCAACTCATTCATAAAGATTTTGCAGTTTGTTCACAACTTCCTGCAGACCTTCAATTGCCTCTCGACATTTAGTCCCTGCAAGCTGTCTCAGACAAACTCTTTTGTTCGCCTGACAAAATAAGGTAAAATACAACTCAATTTCTGCATGGGGCACAGCTGTCATCATCTTGTATCTCATGCTGCTACAAAGTGTCTGTTGTTGGCAAAGACTGTGCATATCAAATGCTGGCAAAGTAGTATTCTTTATTATAAAATTGTTCAGTTGTAAACAAGATCTGTATTTTCATTGTCATGATGTGTAATTTGATTGTCTTTTTGGTTTCCTTAAACGTTTTAGCATGCCTTCCTCTCAATTATCAATGCTCATCATTCTAAAAAAATAAAAATTTAGTGTAATAGATAAGGAAATGGACCCTGAACCATAAGGTTACAGGTTCAATTCTCTGAGAAAGTCATTTAATCTACCTACTCTTCATCTGTAAAGGCTCCCAAGTAAAGAATTATACTGAGTATGTGTACTTTGAAATGTCTTTGGAAGATTTTGCTTCTGATAATTGCTTTGCTATATTATTTTTTTATATCAACTAAACAGTTTATACTTGAGCAACTTAAATCCAGAGTTCACCTACCACCTACACACCATAACAACTATAATATTTTAAAGGATAAAAAAATACTATAAAATCCTTGTATTTTCAAAAATTTTTTTTCCAATGGCCTGGCCTGCTACAAATCCATAACAACTAGTGTGACCCAGTTATTGTTAGTATTGTTACCGTATTTGTATCAAATTTGTATTTAGCAATAAAGTATGCTATTTTCCTTGGCCTGCTGTCTTAGTGTTTTTTCTGTGATGCATTTCTGTTAACATTAATGTCATATTAATATAGAGATGTGCCTTGTCCTTTGAAGCTTTGAAACACTAAAATAATGTATTTAGTTATTAAGAAACTTGAGGGCTTCGCTCGCCAAACCCCCGGCCTGTGCTAGACGCCAGCCACTTCACATCTCTGCCGCGTATGTGGATTTCACTTTCACCAAACAGCAAATCTTTTAATTCTTGCAGATATGCCTCTTCATTGGGAAGAAACACTGCTTTTCCCTGATGGCAACACGAATTAGACGATCTACAAGTCTCCGACTTAAAGTTTAAATACAAGCAATATATTCAATCTCTTTTTGCTGTTCTGTTATTTCACCAAGTAATAATTTCCATTTGTTTGCGCTAATGCGATCTTTACTATCATTTTTTTTGAGACTTTTGAATTTTAGTACTTTCATTATCTCTAACCTGCTCTGCATGTGTATCACGTAGGGAATCCATTCCCAGATGGGTTATCCATTCACGGGAATTCGGGAATCCCGGGCTCCCGGGGATGACACAGTGCACGGGTATCTCACATGTGAACGGTTTTAGAACGACCAACACTTATTTTTAATAAAACTACTGCAATATGTTGACACAAATAAAAGACTAACCTTATCTACAAGCAGTTCATGCTGTCATATAAGTACATGTATCTTTAGTTGCAGTAATAAGAGCGTAGAAAGCACAACGTGTCCAGCGTGCAGGCGTCCAGGCAAGAGCGCACCTTCGTGCAGAGTACGCCAGCCGCTGAGAAAGCATGCTCTGCCTCCACTGAAGTAGGCGGCACAGTCATCAGATACTGGTAGACTTGTTCTAAACAACACCCGCGCCTGCCGTTGCTTTGAAACACCACCATTTCAGCTTTTACTGATACATCCAGTTTCTTGTCATCATTCTGTGATGGCAAGTTTCTTGGCACAGATAATGGCTCCACCTTCTTCCAGTGTTGTGGATGTTGCAGCTGAACTACTGCTGTCAGTCTGTTCAAGTCGTGTTACCAGACGACGAACGAATTTTCGGATGACATCATTAGATGGTACTGAGAACATGTCTGTAGTAGTCGTCTTTCGTGCAGAAGCTGTATGCAGATACTGGAGAACAGCAGCATGTAATCCTCGTCTGTTGTTTATTCTAGACTCAAGAATATCTGCCAGAGTCTTTGGAAGTTCTGAGCTCTGCTTCTGTAGCTGGACAATGCAGAACTTCAGAGCCGCTTCTGCGCTGATCAGATTTGTTTCACGCCTGCACAGTACATTATCTACAAGCTTCAACGGTTCCAAACTAGACACCATTTCACTGATAACTGTGAAGTCTGTGTCAGTTAAGTGTAACTGTTGCCCCAGATCAATCGGTGCCTTCTGTATTGGACCCCATAATTGCAGAAATCTGCTCAACATATCAACCAGACTGTTTCACCTTGTCCTGCAGTCTAGCAGAAGACTGATTTGACGAATTCACTCTTCACATACGGCTGAAGTATGTTGTCATTCTTCGTTGGTGATCATCTAAAAATCTTGACGATTTTACGAACCTTGTTAACAACATTGTCATATAATTCATCTGACAATTCCACAAGAACATTGTATCTGTCATAACAACTTCTAGACCTTGTTCACCATCATGACTCTCAAGTATATCATCCTCATCGTCGTCGCTGTTGTCAGTGTTGCAATGAGACGACTCGGGCTCTGCTGTAGCAGTAGTAGCAGCACGACCTCTGCAGCGATACAGCACATCTAGCACTACCAGCTGGATACAGTGCGCATACCATAATTGATGCTCAACTTCCAGTGGTCTTCCGACCTTTGTCATGATACTGGCACCGTCTATACAGATGCCTACTACGTCACTGGTAAGACTGAACTCAAATTCTGCCAGTTTACTCTGCAGTAAGTCAATGCACTTCTCCGCCGGCATCAAGCCATGAACTCTGATTAATCCAAGGTTCCGAAACTTCGGACCTTGTTCATGGACATTCACATTCATATATCGTCAATTTCTAGTGGAAGTCCATTCATCAACCGTTACACTAAAGCGCTGACCCTGCTTCTTCTCGTTAGCCATCTCTTCTGTTACCAGCAATCGGATCGTTTGACCGTGATCAATTACCAGATGCTTCACAGTTTCAGCAGAATTCGGCAAATTTCTGAAACCAAGTGCGGACAGTGCTTTGTGTAAATCAGCTGACGAAACGAATATTCGGAATGGAAGTCCATCTCGAGCCGTCATTCATGCTAATACTGCCTGCAATGTACTTTCGTTCTTGTTCTGCAGATAATTTTGTCATTGGCCCCACTGCTATGCGCTTGGACGTCGTTGATGTACCGTCATCATCCTCTGGTTTTCGTTTCATAACAGTTATTTGATGAACTCTTCTCAGATGCTCATGTAATCCCTTTGTCGAGCCACCAACTGTTTTCAAAATAGTTTTACATAGTTTACACTCAGCCGACTGGCCTAGCTTTTTGCGCAAAAAATGCTGCCAAACTCCGTTGTTTTTAAACTTGACAAACTTGGCCATTTGTATGAGGCTTTCAACACAAACAACTGATGTTCCGACTGCTGACTGGACCCGACCTCTGCTCCAGTTGTAAACTTGACACCAGCCTGTACTGTCCACAGCACGTACCACAGATGTCAATGAAGTCTGCCCCGTCCCGGCATTCGTGAGTTGCAGAGTGCGGACTCCTCCCAGTCCACTGTGCTCAGTCAGACTGACTGCTGCTGGTCTGTTGTTGACTGAATTAATCGGCAACAAACTACACCGTGGGCCAAAAAAACGTGCCACTTAATTATTTTTGCAACTATAACTCTGTTATTTCTTGATCGATTTTTACACACTTTATATGCGAGCTTGGCCGTTCCCATTTTCCCTGGAATTACAGCAGTTTCATTCCTGGGAACACGGGAATGAAAAATGCCCGGGAATGTATTCCCTAGTATCGCACCAACGTTTTTGAACCTCTTTACAACGTTCTACTTTGTCATCTGCTCTTTATCTTTTATATCTGGCCCCGGACATGATTAAATCTCTTGGCACAAAGTCTCGTCTTGTTGGACATGAAAGTATCTGTCTGAAAAAGTCTCGTCTCGTCCCAGGATTATTTTATTATAATAGAAAGATGTAGCAGCTCAAGTCATCACCAGTTTAGAAAAATCAAACAGGCACTTCGTTTGAGGCTTGTCTCGATGTTTTCTTGATACAACTGTTATTAGTGCTGCCAGTCCCCCCACATCCCATGAAAACTGAAGGATGTGCTTAGTACCATCAGAATGAATTAAAAGTCTCCATTCATTTATTGAGACTGTATTGGACACTATTAAAAGCAATTAATCTCATTTTCTTTTTTAATCTCCTCATGCAAATCTGTATCAGTACAAAATAAATAACTGCACCATATCTGATCAGTAACATTATTTTGCTCTCAGTGCAGGCACAAATCTGTTTCTGAACTAAATCTATAATGGGATAAAAGTGGGAGTAATGTGAGTCTGTGTGTCATGACTTCTGCTGTTTTTATTTTCGACTTATTGATGTAGTGGTTTATCATGACCTCTGTGAACAATTTCCATATGAAGTTTTCCTCACAATTGTCTCACCTTTATTTTGCTGTCTGAAGTGATATTTCTACATACAATCACACAACAATACTGACTTTCTCAGAACTACCGATGTCGTACAAAGTTACAACCATTATTTTATCTGAATTTTGGTATATAGTTGGTACTGAAAAATCAGTTCTAGTCACATCTCTAGTTCCGTCACATCCTTTTAATATTTAAAGATGTTTACCTACCTTCTTTTGTTTGCAGAGTTTTATTATAGAATAGGACAGATTTACACTTCATATAGAGATGAATCTTTGGCCAATTAGAATAGCAGTAAACAAAGAATTCACAGGACCTTTCAAACAGCTCAGTGTGAGAAATCATTTCAGTTAAGACTTCTTGTTTCCCCAGTTTCTCTTTGACTGTGTTTGTTAGTTATTTCAACATATGAATTCTATATTCAGAAATTATTACCCTTCAAACACTCCTGTCTTTTAGAGTTGTTGAGAAAGTCCTGCTTTGTAATGTGCTGGAGTACTTAACTTATATATGGTAATGACTGTAAATTTTATGTTTAATGTTAAACCCTTTCTTTGTAGGAACATTGAGAAACGTAAATGTTTGATTAGCACAGAACTGTAGCAGAGCCAGCATTTGTACATATTTTCCACATATCAGAAGGTAGAAGTATTATATTTTATTATGTGAGTACTGAAAAAAAAGCATCGCTTCTACAGTCATTTGAAAAATTAAATACACTCAATGGAAATTGTTGAAGTATTATATTTTATTATGTGAGTACTGAAAAAAAAGCATCGCTTCTACAGTCATTTGAAAAATTAAATACACTCAATGGAAATTGCTGAATTTTCAACTTATTTGAATCTTCATGCAAACAGTGCCTACAGATAAAGGTGATATGCTTCAACAAATTATAGATAAAATTGACGTGATGTATTCATTCTCATAATCTAATTAACAAAAATGAACATTTGTCAACTGGAAAAAGTAGGTACATTCTCATGTTTATCACCATTTCACATCCATAAAAGTAGAATCAGGTGTTACGTATTAGATGCCAAAGATTAGAGCCTCCCTTGAGAGTATGCTGGTGGACCCTGTCTCATTTAATCTGAAGCTATCGAGAGTATGGTGTTCTTTTTGCTATTTGTGTTTGTGGTGTCATCATGCCAAGATCAAAAGAGCTCTCTAAGGCCCTCAGAAAGAAGGCCGTGGATACATATGATTCTAGCAAGGGATATAAAAAGATCACCAAATTATTTTAAATCAGTCATTCCACTTTAAGAGAAATCATCAACAAGTGGCATAGATTTCAAACAACTGCCAATTTGTCTCAGGACAGACCAATATAGCCCAAGAGCGGACAATTTAATACTAAAAGAAGTCCCAGGAACCTCAAAATTTTATCTTAGCATCTGTAGGTAACTCTTGAAAAATTGTTGTCAAAGTACATGCATTACAATCAGAAAGAGAGTGCAAATTTGACCTGAATGCGATGTGTTCCAGGAAAAAGCCTTTACTATCTAAAAAGAACATTAGAACAAGACTACAGTTTGCCATTAAACATATAGGCAAATTTGCTTGGCTACAGTATTCAAAGACGTAATTTGGTTACGAAGAACCTTATAACAACTGTGAAGCGTGATGGTGGAAATATTATGGTTTTGAGTTGTTTTACTGCTTCAGGGCCTGGTCAGTTTGCGTTCATCAAGTAAACTATGAATTCTGAGTCATATCAAAGTGTGCTTAAAGACAATGTGAGGTCATCTGTCCAAAAGTTGAGTTGAGTCAGAAATATACCGTGCAACACAACAAAGATTCGAAGCATACAAATAGTAACTAAAATTCTATATACACAAAGATACCTATATTGCCCATAATGTGTTAAAGTTATTAGGATATCATCCAGCAGTGATGATTAAGTGATTCATACTCTTGTATCATCTAGAGTCCACTAATGTTCCTGGCTTATAGTTCACTAGTTACATGTACAAATAATTTCTACTGATAATAAGTACAGGTGTTCATTTTATAGGTTGTCCAGGCTACAGACCAGACTTCAAGGCTACAGTATACACTGAGAAAAAGACACCAGACTACAACCATTAGCTTTATTACCCAGGAGCCCTTTTCTGAAAACAAGTCTTACTAGATAGATAGATAGATAGATAGATACTTTATTAAACTAAAGCTTTAAATCTTCTTTCCCCATACAGTTGTTCATTTTCTTTGTTTTAAAAAAAAACTATTTCAGGCGTTTTTAATCTTTTTGCATTATTGCTTCTGTTTTACAATCTAGCCTTATTTGTAGTTAAGAACAGGTTATGTGCCACACATTTAAGGCCTATGGTGGCTAGAACGTAAGCAGAACTGTTTCAAATGCAAGTATTTTTCTTGCCATCAAAAAAGTGTACGTTTAAGCATTATTTATTGCTGTTTAACTACTGTTTAACCATGCTCCTCCAACACACGCTGTAATCATGTGCAGGTGAGGCTATAGAGCTTGGCGTGAAGGAGTGAGTGTGCCCACTTACTTAATGTTGTCCTATCCAGGGTTGGTTTGAAACTTGTTCAGGCTAACTGTAAATAATCCTGTTTTGAAATGAGCTGCTTTAGAAAAGGAAAAGGTGACTGAATATTTAGTAAAGGACATTATTTTGAAGGTAAGAAATATGTGTTTTTTAAATCTTGGAGAAAAGCTTACTAGGATTTTGAATAAGTATTTCATTTATTTTCAATAAACATTGGTAATAATTGAGGAGCTAACTTTTTTGAGAAATTTTTATAAAATTCCACTGGGTAGCCATCTGGGCTGGCTACTTTACCACTTTGAAGTGAGTTATAGCATCTAGTAATTCTGAAAGTGTCAGCAGTTTATCCTGTTCCGCAGAATTAAGTGTATATAGCTGTATCAAGAAACTCATTAGATTGTGTCTTATCATCTTTAAACTGAGTAGAAAAAATGGACTTATAGTACTCTCTAAATATGTCAGTTATATTTTTATGGTCAATAATTTTATCTCCATCTGTGTTGTTAATGGCTGTCATTGCATTACGGATTTCCTGTTTGTGAATTTGTGGCGCTAAGATCTTATTGGCCATTTCTTCATGTTCATAATAATGATGTCACAATTTAAAGATAAGCTGTTCCGTTTCTGTAGTAGTCAAGACATTAAATTGTGATTGCAAAATCTGTCTTTTCCTATAGAGTGCCTCATTTGGAGACCTGGCATATTCTAGATCTATTCTGGTAATTTCTCTGATTAACTCAGATACCTTCTTGGTTTCTAGTTCATTTTTGTGAGAAAGACATGAAATAATATGTCCTCTTAAAATTGCTTTCAGAGTTTCTTAGAGTATACCTGCAGACACCTCAGAGGATGCATTTGTCTCAAGAAAATAATAAATTTGCTTGGATATAAATTCTGTACAGTTTTCTTCAGCTAATGACAGGGGGTTAAGATGGCAGCTACGAGATAAGTGTGTAGAACTCAGTGATTAAAGCTCCATGATCAGAGGGGCATGGTCAGACATAACGATAGCGTCGTACTTACAAGATTTGATGTTTTTAATTTATTTTGTGTAGAATTGGTTAACATATATGAAATATTGAAGTTTGTATATAGACTTAACATAAAAAATGTTTTACACTGATACAACTTTTGCTAAAACATAAGACGTGCCTCCAATATTGTAGCAAGATGGAGAAACCTACCAGTTAGCTCTTGCTCATTCTCCTAGTTTATCAGGAGACAGCCATGGAAATGTGAAATTAATGAAAGAAGTGAGTGACAGAACAGCAGGGTGCTCCATAGTCAAGTTGTAACAACCACAGAAGATCACATACTGAGCTCTATTTTATGGTGTTTATTATTATACTTCACCTGGGCACTGAATCAAATGTATTGCTTTGTTCAGTATTTTACATTTAAAAAATTCATTTTGGCTACAACTCCACAATGAACACAAAAAAGTAGAATATTTAAAAACAGAATATCTTTTTCTGTAAGTGCAACTTCCTCTTTATTTTGTACCCTTTTTCTACAAAAAATAATGGACATTAAACTTAAATTTATTGATACAGCCAGAAATTGTTATATTGCCTGGTGCCATATTTGTTCGTTTACAGAATAAGCAACTTATATCTTAATGTTAGATGTAAAGAAAGACAAGACTGTATTAGTTGTACAATGCAAATTAAGTTTAAGAAGTGTCTTTAATACTCTTAATGGTTATAGAGAGACACTGTTGACTTGCTTTCAATTAAAGTGTTATTAAGTCTAATAGTTTTTCAATTAATTCAGTTTCTGTGGTAACCCCAGGCAAAGTGGAAATTTGGAATTGTACCGTCTATATATTAAAAAACAATTTTCAGGGAATTTACTCTATAGCAGATGTCAGAAAGCTATTACTGAGACAGTAAAAGAGGTGCACATTGCCATTGATTACATTTCCCAAATTTGATCCAGATGGAGATTTAACAATCGTTAGGTTTTACTACCAACTTTGTTAAGACTGTATGGCTTTCAAAACCTTAAACATGTCACTAAGAACTGACTACCTAGTGTACTTTATCCTTTTTATTAAGAATGGACATTTCAGTTTTTGATATTTTAAAGCATTTGATTTGGGAAAAGAGTGGAGAAGATTCTGACTCGTTTTTCCTGTACTAAACACTACAAAAATCCCTGATCTGTCAGTCTACTTTTAAATGCTATATATTGCATTCTGATGGGAGGTGCAGAGACCACTGCTACTCTGATCATAGAACTGTATAACGTAGATTGTGACAAAAGGAGCAAAGGTTTTTCATTTGTGGTACAGTAAGAAAACATAATGTGGTTAAAATCTGCTTCTTCATTTGGCCATAGTGTGCCATAAATACAGAGTAAATGGACTTGAATTCTTGCTATTTCAGTTTACAACAAAAGAAGCTGGAAGATGACAAGCCAAGTTACATTTTAATGTTAGTTGAGTGGTATATTTAGTATAATGGTAAATGTCTTCATTTACAGGGTAACAAGAATTATTTTGAAGCTTTTTACTAACTGAGCAGAGAAAACCTGATAGTGTAGAATTTTTTAATTAGTATGTCATTCTGCATAAGGAGTGCAGGCTATCTTTGGAATTGTATTCTTTTAACACAAATCCACGCAATCATCTGTCTACAGAGATTCTGTAACAAAATATCAGTCTGTTGTAATTAAGAATGAAAGCACCATCTAAGTAGCATGGTGGTTTAGTTTTGAATGCAAATCCATTAGAAAGAAGTCCCTGGCAAATGCTAATGTCTGTAAAGAGATAAACTGGAATAAAGTTTACAAAAAATAAATAAATAAAAGAGAGTAAATAGGGAACTGTGGTTGACAAGCCAACTAAGTGACCAGAAACACAGAGGGTGCAATAAATAAATAATAATAGATTATTACTAGAATCCAGGAATAAAAGAGGCTTGCAAAGTACAACTTGGTAAGAGATCGTTTGCTACAGTTATGTGGTTAATTAAAAAAGGAAATATTAGTGGATAATACACATAGAGTGCAAATTGGCAATCAAAAAATGCTGCTGTCTAACACTGTCACAGTTACGGTCATGATAGTGCATGACTTGTGTAATTTTTATCCTGCCACCCACCTATTTTACAGGTATTTTATTTTACATTCTTTTAAAAGTCCTCCAGTATTCAACAGTTAGAGTTAGAATCTGAGTGATTTGATTGGGTTGTACACTTTTGTAAAAGATGGACAAGTCTTTGTAAACAAGTAGTTTGAGTGTCTTACTGTTTAGGCTAATATGAATATTCTTCTTCTTCTTTCGGCTGCTCCCATTAGGCGTTGCCACAGTGGATCATCATGTTCCATATCTTCCTGTCCTCTGCATCTTGCTCTGTCACACCCATCACCTGTATGTCCTCTCTCACCACATCCATAAACCTTCGCTTAGGCCTTCCTCTTTTCCTCTTCCCTGGCAGCTCTATCCTTAGCATCCTTCTCCCAATATACTCGGCATCTCTCCTCTGCACATGTCCAAACCAATGCAATCTCACTTCTCTGACTTTGTCTCCCAACCATCCAACCTGAGCCAACCCTCTAATGTACTAATTTCTAATCCTGTCCATCCTTGTCACACCCAATGCAAATCTTAGCATCATTAACTCTGCCACCTCCAGCTCTGTCTTCTGCTTTCTGGTCAGTGCCACCGTCTCCAACTCCTATAACATAGCTGGTCTCACTACCATCCTGTAGATATTCCCTTTCACTCTTGCTGATAACCATCTGTCACAAATTACTCCTGACCTCCACGTTGAATGCATCCATCACTCCTACCGCAGACCTCACCACTGTCACACTTCCCTGATACATATCCTGTACAACTCTTACATACTTCTCTGCCACTCCCGACTTCCTCATACAATACCACAACACCTCTTGAGGCACCCCATCATATGCTTTCTCCAGGTCCACAAAGACGCAATGCAACTCCTTCTGGCCTTCTCTAAACTTCTCCACCAACACCCTCAGAACAAACATTGCATCTGTTGTGCTCTTTCTTGTCATGAAACCATACTGCTGCTCACTAATCATCATTTCACTTCTTAACTTAGCTTCCACTACTTTTTCCCATAACTTCATGCTGTGGCTCTTCAATTTTTATCTCGCTGTAGTTCCGACAGTCCTGCACACCCCCCTTATTTTAAAAAATTGGCACCAGTACACTTCTTCTCCACTCCTCGGCATCCTCACATTTTCCAAGATTCCATTAAACAATCATGTTAAAAACTCCACTGCCATCTCTCCTAAGCACCTCCATGCTTCCACAGGTATGTCATGTGGACTAACGGCCTTTCCATTCTTCATCGTCTTCATAGCTGTCCTTACTTCCCCCTTGCTAATCTGTTACACTTCCTGATTGGATGATCTCTACATCATCCAATCTTCTCTCTCTCTCATTCTCTTCATTCATCAGCCTCTTGAAGTACTCTTTCCATCTTCTCAACACACCCCCCCTCGCTTATGAGTTTATTTCCATCTTTATCCTTCATCACCCTAACCTGCTGCACATCTTTCCCAGCTTGGTCCCTCTGTCTAGCCAATTGGTACAGGTTGTTTTCTCCTTCCTTAGTTTCCAATCTCTCATACAACTCATCACACACCTTTTCTTTAGCCTTCACCATCTCTTTCTTTACCTTGTGCCTTATCTCCTTGTACTCTTGTCTACTTTCTGCAACTCTCTGACTATCCCACTTCTTCTTCGCCATCCTCTTCCTCTGTATACTCTCCTGTACTTCCCCATTCCACCCTCAGGTTTCCTTTTCCTCTTTCCTCTGTCCTGATATCATGCCAAGCACCCTTCTTGCTGTCGCCCTTACTACGTCTGCTGTAGTTGCCCAGCTGTCTGGTAACTCTTCATTGCCACCCAGTGCCTGTCTTACCTCCTCCCTAAACTCAACCTTGCAGTCTTCCTTTTTCAACCTCCACCATTTGATCCTTGGCTCTGCCCTTACTCCCCTCCTCTTCTTGATCTCCAGTGTCATCCCAGACCACCATCCTATGCTGTCTAACTACACTTTTCCCTGCCACCACTTTGCAGTCTTTAATCTCCTTCAGATTGACTCTTCTGCATAGGATATAATCTACCTGTGTGCATCTTCCTCCACTCTATTACGTCACCCCATGTTCCTCCTTCTTCTTATAATACATATTCACCACAGCCATGCCCATCTTTTTTGTGAAACCACTCTCTGACCTTCTTCATTCCTCTCCTTGACACCATACCTACTCCTCATCTCCTCTGTTCCCTTCACCAACATGTCCATTGAAATTCACTCCAATCACCACTTTCTGTCCCTTGGGTTCACTGTCCATCACTTCATCCAACTCATTCCAGAAATCTTCTCTCTCATCCTTTGCAAACCCAACTTAAAGGGCATATGCATTAACAACATTCATCATCACACCTCCAATTTATAGCTTCATAATCATTACTATGTCTGACACTCTTTTCACTTCCAAAACACTCTTGAAATACTGTTCCTTCAGAATAACCCCTACCCCATTTCTCCTCCCATCCACACCATGATAGAACAATTTGAATCCACCTCCGATCCAACTGGCCTCACTCCCCTTCCATTTAGTCTCTTGCACGCACAATATATTAACATTCTTTCTCTTCATCATATTAGCTAACTCTCTCCCCTTACCAGTCATACTGCCAACATTCAAAGTTCCTACCCCAACCCTCCACATTTATCCGAGTTTGGGACCAGCACGAAGAAACACACTGGTTTGTGTATCCCCTGTGGCTGGGTTGCTTAGGCTAATATGAATATCATAGCCTAAACATTCTGAGACCTTATATTACTCAATATAGCATCCATTTAACAAAGGCAAACTTAGCTATTTGACAGACATACTGCATTTCATTGTTCAGAAGTGATTCTGCTTCATACATGCACCACCTCTACTTTTAATTTGTCTGCATATTTATATATGTACTTGATATTTACATATATTTGCAAACTGCATATTAGAAATCCTTTACATTCCCTATAATGGCTGAAAGATTTAAAAGTTTCCCTTGGGACTGTACAGCAGCAGCCCAAGGATAAAAGGAATACCATTGGTGCTTTAAAGTATGCAGATTTCAAATAAATCCTTAAGTTTGGAGATTGCCCAGAAAAGAACTATTGGGATAATTCTTCTTGAAATGGCTAAAGCTTAAATTGTCTCAGCAGCAAAAATTAACATCCTAATGGCCAAAATAAAATAAAACTCAGAGATTTCTACACAGCGCGTCACAAAAACAGTCAGATTTATTTCACAATCAGGCACTGAGTGAAACTGCATATTTACTTGGTCTTTGTTTATACTCATACATGCAAAAGGTTATTTTCATACAGTACTGATAAACTGCAATACAATGAATCACTGCTTATCCCAGTCTCAGGCCAGCATGGTGTGTGTGTTTAATCCTAAGTCAATCGACTTACTGTGGTTTGATGTAAATCCTTACAGTTTCATACTTTCTCTCATTAAATATCCTAAAAGCAATTTAACAACAGTGCAGTTGGAGTATTATTTTGATCGGTCTCCCTAACACTTTAAACATTCAAACTGTCACACATTAAATGTTTTTTTCCACTTTGCTTCTGTCCAAATTTGATTATAATTAGCACTGTAGCATTTTTAGTTCTTTCTTAGTAGTGAAGCATGATGGCTACTTTCAGCGAAGCTGAGGAAATGTACTAGTAGTGATTGATTTCTACATGTGCCGTCATTGAAGCTGTTAAACATTTGCTTTGATTTTTTGTTAGATTGGTTTAATTTTGTGCATTTCACATATTTTGTGAAAAATGGACTGACCATAGGAACAGAGAAGACAATGTAAACTGTTACTGGAACTTGAGCTAAGCATAACATGTAAACTTAATGGAAGATTTATTGGAAAATGGCAGAAGACCTGAAAGATATTGGGTGCCATGCACGGCGTTAAGCAGCCCTAAGGAAGTAAATTTAAAGAAATTTATAAAAAAGCAGGGAAAGAAACATTGAGGACCATACTGTTTTCCCTATCTTCCATGCAGGTACTATTTGCCTAGAGTTTATGTTATCAGTGTACAAGCAATGTGATCTTTCTATTTTTACCTGTTTTCATGTGAAAAGTCACATGAAAGTGGTCATTTGCAGTATATTAATTAGCATGTTAATAACAAGTAATAATTTTATTTTCTTCCAATTCGATTCAGAGCAGTCCATCAAGTAGAAGTTATAACCAAGAGAAATGTTAAATAATAAAATAATATTAAAAATGAGCTGTTGAAAACATTTGAATACAAACATGAAATAACTTTTCTGTTTCACTGTCAATTCCACCAGTAATTTCCACACTATTGCAACTCTGCTTCAGATATTCTGTATTTTCTGCTGGCATTATGTCCAAACCAACACTTTTTAAAAAATTTTTTAAATAAAATGGTTGGTATTTTGTTTATGTCCTCGACCCAGCAGAATACCAAGCATTTTTTGCTTTTTTTAACTGCATGGTATAAAAACGGATAAATAACAGTTGTGTTAGAGAGTGGCAAACACAATGCACAGAGCAGAGATAAGAGGCATCTGATTGCAGGTTGCTAGGTTACTGTAGCTGATAGAGGGGCTTGGTGTTTTTATTTTATTTTAATTTATTTTAGAAAATCCATGTGTAGTAAGTTATCCAGACATAACAGTTGAATGTATATCTAGGACATCTGAAATATATTGTAGACAAAGGTAATTTTTGAACACTGGCCATTGGAGGAGAGTTGCATTGCATTTCTGTTCTTGGTACAACAAATCAACAACTTTGTCCAACATGCTTTTTAGGGACAAAATCAAAATGGAATTTGATCTCAGGATAAAGGACCATTATTCAGCAACACTAACCACTGGTCTACCTTGCATGTGCATCTGTACGATTAATTTTGGAATTGTTATTAAAAAAAATATTTTTCCCTAACATTGAAAACATTTCACTACATACTTCCCAATTAAAGACTTGGCATTTTAACAGGGAGGAAAAGTCCACACTAAATTGTGCCCAGAATAAACTGTTACAATAGAAAGGCAAAAATACAGCATATTGCTCAAAGCAGAGCTAGAGCCTATCCCAGCAGGACTGGGCACAACACAGGAACCACATTCTGACAGTATGTCAGTTCACTGGTATGCACACTTGCAAACACATACTTATTTACTATCAACTCCAGTTAACCTAACTGGCATCTTATTAGAGAAAAACTGGAGTACCTTAAAAGAAAAATCTGCATAGTTACAGGAAGACAGTGCAAGGTCCAAACACAATGCCATCAGACCAAAACATGAACAGGTCTGGTATATCAGTATCAGTGTATTCATAATAAGAACACCACTTATAGATACTTACTGTAACTAACAAAAATATTGAAAAATGATCACTATGGATGTCTCAAACCAAAAAGGATAGAATTCTGTTTTTTTCTGGATCAATTTTCTGCTGATTTTCTGTATATGACGATTTAAAATAAAAACTTACTACAGGAGTTTAAACAATTTTCATACTGTTTACTTTGGTTACTTATCCAAGTATGATCTATTTTTATTTATTTATGCATTTTTTGTCAAGCAACAGCTAAATCAAGCCTACTAAACCATATCGGTTTGACTAGTCCATGGCAAAGGAAAAACTGATTCTTCTTAAAATCAACATTAGTCCAATGCTTATTTGGTACATATGCTAAAATTTTAACCATGGTGCTCAAACCTGAAAGGCTTTAGGAGAGATTTCATGGTCTGGCCCTTCCAGTCCATTGACATGTTTATGACCCTTCCTTAAAATTGGCCACTGAACCATGAGCTGAGTTAAGTTATTACTTTTAGCATGCTGTATTTGTACTAGCAGTCAGAACAGAAAAACATCAGCTTTAAAAGATTCTTGCTGCCACTGAACAAGGACTTATTTCTACCTTTAACACTAGAATTACCAGAGCCTACGAAAAAACTCGTAAATCCGTCCCACCTTAAATCGCGTCTTAAATCTGTTTGCACCTCTCCGCCAGAGTCCTTTGTCATCTAAATGTGCTGATAAACAAAAGCTACTAGCAGCCAGCTATTCCATCCCCCCACCGACTTAGAATGAACTTCTCCTAGCTCAAGCCTTGCCTTGATTTGATTACCTGGGATTGAAGTGGAGTTTTAGAGTGGAAATAATTCTAGCGTTATTTGGAATACACGCATTTCATGTGTGTTCCATTTCTATAGTAGGCTGTGCAAACACATTTTTAAAACAGAAACGTTTTTCATATTCTAATAGTAAATGACAAATTGTAGGCATAAACTATATAACGTATGAAGCCTGAAGTCCATATATCAAAGAAACACTTTCACAAAAGGTACAAATAAGAGAACACGTGCGCTTTCATTCAAAAAATGTAAAAAAAAAAAAAGCCGCGTTAGCATGCCACATTGACATTCTTACTACAACTGCCGCGGTGGCGTAATGGTATCAGCCCCTGACTGGGAATCAGAGGGTGGCGAGTTCGATCCCGCACGGCTCCACTTTTTTTGAATGAAAGCGCACATGTTCTCTTATTTGTACCTTTTGTGAAAGTGTTTCTTTGATATATGGACTTCAGGCTTCATACGTTATATAGTTTATGCCTACATTTTGTCATTTACTATTAGAATATGTCCTTTGCAAGTTGCCTCAAATGAAATGGTACCAAAGCTAAATTACATGTAAGCCATCACTTTGGCAAATCCACAATGTGCCTTATTAAATTTGAAGTACAACATGGGTTCATTCTGATATTGTATGCAGTGTTTCCCTTACTGTATTAAAGAATAACTTTAATGTTCCATTAATAAAAAGGGGCAAAATGAATTTTTGTTGTTGTGATTAACATATTGAAATACTGAATGAAAATTTTATCATAAAGTGATACAATCTGAAATCAGTAAAAGTATGGAGACATGAAGAAATCAGTGATTTAACATTTTTGTGCAATGGATTTTTATAACAAGCAACATTGCCGAAAACAGTTTGAGTATCAAGTAATAATAATGACACTGGCAGGAATAAAAGAATGCCGCGTAGTCTTGAAAATAACAGCAAATCGATAAATAACACTGTGGGAATATTCGTGGCAAAGGTATTATTGCAGGCACTTTGAAACTTGTTAGATTCAAAAATGCTTCTGAATCCATATTGCTAGTTTGTAGAGTCTGTCAGATCTAACTAAGAATTTGATGGCCCAAGATACACTTAGCATTGCTTTTTTGTATAATAGTGTTTCTAATGTGATCTGTTTATTATTACAAAGTGTTTAATATTGCTCATTCTCTTTCTGCCTTAATGTTAAAATTTTTCACAAGCTTTGGCATTTACCAAGTCCCAGAGTGTTACCTGAAATTCAGATTACCGTTTGTCCATATCCTTTAACTTCTTGTATTTTTCAAGGATATTTACTTAGCTGTTGTAGCCCACATGGGTTTATTCTCTAGATATTAAAGACATCTCTTGCAGGCTTTTTGTGATAACCTCACCTGTATGAAGTTTTCTATACCTGCCTTTGAATTATGTGGTTGCTTGACATTCTGTCAGGTTCTGTTCCTGTGCCTGGCACTGGTGCTGTTTTTATGTCTGTCACCTAGCTGTCTTGGTGTTTCTAATGGTAGCTCAGTCCTTTAAACTTCTCGGGTACTTGTGCTTTATTTATCTGCTGTTGTTTCTAGCTGATGTGCAGCTTCCCATTGGACCTTATTGTAAGGCAGTAATTCCCAGGGCATTTTAATGCCTTTATAATTTTATGTTTTCTTTGCTATGGCTTAGCAACTCTAACCATACATTTTTGCTAAAAAAAGGTGCCTTTATTAAAATTGGTTAAATAAAGCTATGTTTTTATTTGTATATTATACAATGCAGTAGGATGAAATACAGTCAAATGTTTTTAACAAAAAGAAATTACCAGTATTTTTTATAACAAAATAAATTTACTTCTAGGCTAGTACCAAAACTGCACTTTCATGTAAAATTGGGAAGAAATACTTTTAAGCGTGTTTGACTCATACCAAAATTCCAAATTTCTGTGATTATTTTATTTCTATGTTAAAAATCATTCACCAGTCATACTAAAAATATTCCAGATAGCTGCAGTGCAGATAGTAAAGGAGATGAGATGCAAGCCAGTCTGCTTTGGAGCTGGGATTGTATGTTTTCTTGAACTAGATACTGATACTGAGCCTACAAAGAAACCAATCTATCCCATGAGCAGCATGAAGATCTCCCACCCACAACATGGTGGTGATGCATATCAAACAAGTAAACCATACTGAGCAGCAAATATGAAGACAAACCTATTTGTTGGAAAATTTTGAGGGCAGGCCTTCATCTTTCAACAGAAAGCTCAAGGTAAGATGCAACAGAAAATAAATAAATAAATGACCCTCATTTCAAAGATATTTTAAAAAGGACCTTGTGAAGACAGTGTATTTGCAGGCCAACTGGAGGCAGGTTTTGTTAGTTCCTGAAAGGTCACAGACAGTAGGTAAAGGTATTGACACCTTGACGTAAACAATATCACCCAAGATCCATTTGTGAGAAGACTGACTAATAGTCCCCAAAATGAGCACTTTGGTCCATTGGGATTACTGTTTTATGTGGAGTCTGGCAAAGTACACATGGGGCCCAGAAAGTGTGTGTGACATTACACCATCTGATAGACGGGCATTTTCTTTAGAGTTGGCGCCTTCCTTTTGCCCTTTGCCTGATGGATGATAGCTGCGTAATATTATGATATTTGAAAAATCAGAAAGGATACCATGAATAATACTCCCTTAGCCTGGAATGCCCAGTGGTTTAAACCCCCAGTAGGTTCTGCCTTCATTTTTGTGTAAATGGGGAACAAGTAGTCAATTAAAAGAACATTCTTTTTTATTTTTCACCTTTACAACGTAAATTAACTCTAAAGCTGAAGCCATACAGTTTTTTGTTTTATTTTTTTTTTGCATGAGTGACATTTGAAGCCTGAAAAGGGAGACTGATTCATTTCCCTTCTCCAATTTGCTCAGACCCTTAAAGCATTATCTCTAGTCTAGGGCACTTAAAGAGTTGTTTTCTATTTATTTTTTATTTGAATGCTGCTGGGAAGCTATGATCTATAAATCAGACTCACTTCAATGTAGTCATGTGGTTATTTATATTCCACTCATGTCTTCCTGACTATCTTGTGAGCTTTTAAAATCCAGGCTTCTCCATATAGAGTGATATGCAAAACCATTTCAATAAAGTGGGATTTTTATTTTTATGATTCCTGAGTGAGTAAGTACATGTTTTATTTTTTCCTTTACATCTTTGGGGATTTTCTCAGCATCTGCTTCAGTTGCACACCCACACACCCAAGTACAATTGCAGAAACGTGCATGTTCATGTGGAGCAAACCTCAGACACTGATGTTTGGCACTTCAGTTTTGAATGCAAAATGGTTTATAAGCCAATTTTTTATTGTGTGCTTAATTATTCAATTACGTTCAAAAAGAAAATTTAAGAAATGTGTTGTATACAGTATGTAGTACTACATACTTAGACTTGTCACATATATGTTAAAGATATCCAGCTGTATAGCAGCCCTTGGTGGACTCATTGATCTGTGTTGTAATGAGGACAGAGTTAAGATTCACTTGAGCCCGAATTCTAACACGTTGCTAAATATGAATAATTTAACACTCACAGCATGTAATCATCCTTTGAAGTTCTTCTTTGAAGCCAAAAAACAAGTTATATTTGCACACCACTTTAATGTTTATCTATAATGACTTAGGACTTTTGAATCAGTACAAGCTTTAAACACATTTGAGTCTGCCAAAGGTTTATCTTGCCTTTTCTTTGTTTTATTACCAGTACACAATGATAACCGTATGGAAAATATCACTTAAACTTGAGCTGGCGAAGATACAGACACCTTTTTTTATTCAGTTGTGTAATTGACCAATATTTGATTAAATCTTCCATCTGAAGATGGATTTAGTCACCATTTTATTGCTAAGTATAACGTGCTATTATCCAAAAAATTGTGAAATGTCTGTCTTCAAAGTCTTTGTAGTATCAAATCTATTTGGTGCTGCATGCTTCTATATGATTTGAATTATTATTATTTATTTACTTAGTTACTATTCTCACAACTTGCTCACAAACAGAAACTTAGTGTAAAGCTCTTTTCTTCAACTAACTAGCGAAATCTGAACTGGTAATTGCCCACATGTTAGGAATATGATCAATATTTATTGACATTATATAACTCAAATAAAAAAAAAATATTTAATTTATTTATGTTATGAGTGATTATGTTATAAGTAGTTTTATGGCTATATTTAACAGTGATTAAAACTCAGCAATGCTAATAAAAACTTAATCATGAAGATATTCTGCAAAAGAAAGGCTACGAGTTCATTACTACAGTGGAAAGGATATCATTTTGAATATAACATGCTAATTAAGTCTGATAACTTTTAAAAATCTACCAATTGCTTTTGCTTATCAGTTGTTAATTTCTACTGACTGTCAATGCTGTGAATATAGACTGTACATCAAGAATGATTTATCTTACACTGGATAAAGGAAAGCCAGCATTTTGTATAATAAAGATTAGGTTACTGAATGTATATGTGATGTTTTGCTCAAGCAATACATTGGATGGGGAACATTTTGCCTATCCAGCTGTACTAATAAAGCCTAAGATGACAGTTTCTATCCCTGATCACAGTATTTCTCTCTTTCTTTGCCTACTGCACATTGCTTACACTTGTTTTGTCCAGTTAAGGGTTGTGCATGCACAAGATTATTCCCGCAATACTGAGTGTCAAATAAGCAACAATCCTGTACAAGATGCCAATCCAAAAACATTTATAATTATTTTAAAAATTAACTGAATTCTCATTTTCGTTGTTAGTGGTTATCAGGCTGATGCATCTTGTGATGGAAACCGGGGCGCCAATGAGCCCCAAACACAAAGACACAAGACAGTTCTGGGTTCAAATAAAGGATGGTTTATTATCCAATTCCCCAGTTAAGCACAAAGCACAGTTTCTCTTATCTTCAGAAAACCTCACAATTTCACTTCTCTCACCGCTGCACTGCCCTCCTCCAGTTGAGTGTTGCTCTCCATCCTCCCAGCTCTGACTTGCCTGAACAAGGGAGTGTGATCCTTTTTCTTGGGTACCCGGGAGTACTTCTGGTGCCAGGGCTGCTGCCTGTTCAAAGTACTTCCTGGTCATATGGAAGTCCAATATATTGGAGAGTGCATCTCCCTGCAGCACCCTCTTCTGGCACCTGTGCTGCCGCACTACAACTCTCAGCATTTCCTGCTGGTTCCCAAATGGGCACCGATATGGAGGCCTGCTGCCATCTAGCACCTGGGGGGAATAAACATCCCTCAGAGACCATCCTTTCCTGCCCTTTTCTTTTCTCATGTCCAGGGAAGGTACTGGAACCATGCCCAATCAGGACGTCTGTCAACTTACCCAGGGTCTCCTGTCCGGGTAAAAAAATCCTACTTCTCTCTCCATCCATCCATCCACTCGGGGAGTCTCTATTGGGTCTGGCACCTTTCTCTCTCTTGGCCGGGATGCCAGTATGCCTAGTTGCACCCTCCCATTCAGTTAAGGAACCATCCCCTCTTTTGGTCAGGATGCCTATCCATCCTGTATGCCTCCTGCAATCTTTAAGCAGCTAATTATTACACAATTTTTGTTTTTCATTTTGCACCCCTCTGTTATAGCAGGATACAGCTACCGACTCATAAAAAGTATTTTTTTCTGTGGCAAATTATAATAAGCAGCATTATCCAAAACATTACAAATAACACAACCTGCTCAATTGTTATTTCATAAATTGACATATCAGTATTAAATAAGTTACTATTATTAAAGTAGTAAAGAAAATAACTTTCACATGCTTGCAAGCTGTAATATATTTAGTAATACAGTATGCCTAATATATCATCATCCATTATGTTCTCAGTATTAATACATAATGAAAAATAAGAAGCACATTTACTGTAAAATAGACTTTTTTCTATTTTGCCATGAATATTCTGATAAGATAACACATTCTGCTTCATTGTTAACTCTGAACATCAGAATATAAATGATGCAGAACCTACAGGGCATTTACTTAAACTACCTTATAAACAGCCATATGATGAAGACCAAATTGAAGGAGAAAGGGAACATATATTGAAAACAAAAATGAGTCCATATTTGTTCCTTGTGGTTTTACACACATAAATTCAAACTTTGTTTTGTTCTTGTTTTTTTTTTTTCATTTGGTACAAGAATGACAAAAGGAATTTTATTTTTAAAATGATTAAGAAAAATCTGGTGCCTAAGCACCATTCTCAAACACAGGGACTAAAGGGCCGAACACTTCCTGTAGTGCAGCCATTCACCTGCCTGAATTCTTACCCCCCTCCATTTCCAAGTATGAGCCAATGCACAAAGGTTAGCTTTTAGGTCACTCTTTATCCTTATTTCATTTGTTATTCTGTAATGCTCAATGAGGTGCATAACTTTAGTTTAAATCTAATGATTTTTGCCTTTTTCAGACAAATGATCAATGCAAAATCAATGCAAAATTCCATCACATCTTCCTTTACCTTACCTTGTCTCATGTGCACCTTAAAAAGCACCGACTTTGGTTAAAACAAGGAGTTATTCTTTGCTAGTTAGCCCACTTTTTAATGTGTTTTGGTCTTTATAGTGATGCAAAATGCAATGTCAGCTTTTATTGAGAAATTAATGTGACATATTTACCTATAGATCACATTTGTGTAACATCCACATACAACCATCCTCTTATTTTAACATGTATTGTTTAACTTGTACTTTAATCTAGCAACATATATGGCAGGATAGGCTTAAAAAATGTATGGACCACAATAGGTACATGCTAATTTTAAACTTGGATATTTATTTTTTTTAGGTTTTGCCACATGTACTATTGTGGATTAATAGCCTTTCCAAGTCATTGTACTATGATCTTAGTATTTTATAACCTTAATCATCCCACTTGCATTGCAACCAGCAAAATACTTTTTATTTACTATCTTGGTTAAAACAATAAAAAGATCTACTGCCTAGGCTAAATAACTTGATTAAAAGTGTTTAGTATAAGAAAAAGATATGAAATCAGGGCAAGAGTGTACATTTAATCAGGCCTAGTGAAATTTTGTTTAGTTCTTGTGCTGTAAACTCTCAGTGCGCCTTCTGTGAATGATGAAATTGGTTGATTAGGTCAGTTTGTTCCTGCAGAACTCACTAATGTCTCAGTTTACCTTGTCCATAGCATAATTATGAATAAAAATCTAGGCTTTGTGCCATTGGATTTTAGGTTAGGAAAAGATCTTTCACATTATATCGTATGCTAAGAAAGATGGATGTGGTTTATGTTGGTAGTATCAATAATAATTAAAAATACAGATCAACACAGAAAAACTTTTATTTTGTTCTTAGCTGGTGTGACTAATGTAATACTGAATTCTTTAGTAATACAATCCTTTTCAGGAAACACCTACTGAGCTGTAAAACTCTTAGAAGTGTAATTGTCTTGAGTGCTGAGAGAATTTTATGTTCTTATTAGTTTCAAGTTTAGTAAATCTAGTGACATTCAGAATATTATAAGCTTCACTCTTCCAGTGTCATTTGTATTTTGTTTTATTTGTTTGTTGTTGGTCATTGTATTAATATTATATTAGAGATTTACCTTAATTAATTGTATACCTAAAAGTGTGAGGTCAGCAATAATCAGGAGTTGGAACTGCAGCATAATCCAGAACCCCAGCAGGAACTGCACTTTCAGTGGCGACATGGGGGGTTTTGCCAGTGTTATGTAAAGACCATTTCTAGGGAATGTTGGGACTCCTATTAGCACAAGGAGCCCTGGGAGTAGGAGATGAGAAGTGTTAAAGGAGGTGTGGACGGTTGAAGTCTTGGTAAATTATATTATCACATCTTATTATGAAATGGCCTATGAAGATAAGGATTTTCTGTTTTGCATGTTTAATTTTTTAGTGTATTTACTCCTTTTTGTACTTTGTGAATTCTCTGGTCCTTATATGGGCTTGCGGTGGTTCAAAAAGCCAGAGTTGTATATCAAGGTTAGCATTTCATAAAGCTGTTTTTTAATTAGACAGGATAAACTTCATTTGACAAAGAATGTTTGTTTGAATTTGCCTGCTTTGCTGATGCACTTGTTGTTATTAACAGTGATGATTGCAACTATAAGTGTAACTTCAAAGGAAAAATGGTTTTCTGTCGGATGAAATTTTAACAGTATTAAAATGAAAAAGTCAATGACAAATGTGCATAATTAAAAAAATAATTTCCTTGAGTATCACTTCAATGCAGTGCAATGATTTTAGAATGCAGCCTCCATTTGTTTGCCCCTTTGTAATCTTTGAGATTATCTCATTATTTGATGAATTATTCCATTCACTAGCTGCAGTGGACTAATGCACATTTCTTCATGTTTGTTCCATTTGACCTTTGAATGGCAGGAATATTATACTATTCTTGTATTTTTTATTTCTCATTCACTTTTTCTTACAGCTATCTTCCTTCTGTCAGATTGTCAAACTGCATGGCACATATGCTCAACATAACAAACTGATTCCAGTTAGTCAAGGACAATGCGATCAATGCTGGGCTTTCCATATTAAGGATAATTAAGAATCGTTTAAAATCACAGATGAAGAAATGCATTATTTTAATTAAGCTCACTGCTCAATAAGTGCCTGGCTGGAGAGAAAACTAGTGGATGCAATAGGTGTTACCCTTGAACAACAAAATTAATTAGTAGGGTGAAGTGTTAATTGACCAAACCATTATTCTTTGTATCTGTGTGCTGCAGAATGAATTCTGTATCTCACAAAAACAGATGTCAAACCAAATTTTTTTAGCAGTTATTAGGCACCTTTCTTTTTGTGAATACACAGTTCAAATGAAAATAATTAGAGCATTTTAAAGTGTTTGCATCATGTTTGGAATTGATGCTGGCCTCCTTCATGCATACCACTTGCACATATAAATAGTATTTAAATAAACAAGTCATCTTTTTTGCTTAATGCTTAAAAATGTAAATACCAATTAATATCACAAACTTTCTATCAAAAACGTGCCTGTTAACCACCAAATGAAGCTTAATGAAGATGTACATAAAGCTAATTGATTTGTATATTTTTACATGCAGGTATTCTGTATAAAGGAAATGGCGAGAACCAGTTTATTTCTCTACAGCCGCCTGTGATCGGTACAATTATGGGCAATGGGAGGCGGCGTAGCATATCATGTCCCAGCTGCAATGGGCAGGCTGAAGGGAACAAACTGCTTGCACCTGTTGCACTGGCCTGTGGTATTGATGGCAGTCTATATGTTGGTGACTTCAATTACATACGGCGTATATTTCCTTCAGGAAATGTTACAAGTGTCATGGAGCTTAGGTAAGTCTAATCTGTGAAAAATATTCAGGTCTTCGGTAATAATTGAATAATTGTTTAATGCAGTGCAATAGTGAACATAATTCTGGTGAAAGAATATGTGCTAGGAAATTTATTTTATAAAATGAATTCCATCATTGCTTAAAAATCTGAGTTTTAGATTAGTGGAGATATAAAATGAAAAAATCGGAGTTGGATCTTTTGAGCATATCCATATTAGATAAGAACTACTCATGTATCCATCCATTGTCAAGGCTATAGCAATCCAACTCAGGGTCATGGAGACCAAAGCCTGTCACAACAGCACCCAGCACTAGGCTGCAGCTAACCCTGGATGGCATACCAGTCCTTTGCAGAGCATGAAACTATAATTCAAACATACAATAAATACTTGTACATTTTAAACTTTAAACAAATAAAACGCTTTTATCTTTTTTATGTATGTCTGTGCTTATTTCTAACAATGTTGGATTGACAGACGTGCAATGGTGAAAGCCTACAAACAAAGTCACTGGCTAAAACTGCCTTCCTAATGATGAAAGAACACCATATACTGGAGGAAGCCAGTTAATAATAGGCTGGTGTTTAAAAATTTAACAAAATGTAATAAGTTTAAAAATAATTAGTAACAAAAGATTATCTGTAAAATCTAAAGGTGGTATTCCTCTTCGGAAATACCCAGCAAAAATAAATGTGATAACTGGCAATCTAAAGAACAGCACAGTAATAGGAAATATGCAATTGGGCTGGTCTTCCAGACGTTATTTACACAGTAATTTCCTTGACTTTTAGTTTTTTTAATTGCAACTAAGAATAGCACTGAAGGTATTCATTTAGTTTCCTGGTTGAAACCCATATTTCTTAAGGCTACTATAACTTATTAATAAAATGTGAAATAAGTACAAATTAAGTTTTATTATATTCATATACACTTTAATAAAGTATCTATTAAAAAAAACAAAAACAGTAACAAAGATGAGTGTGATTTATCTAGACTTTTCACTGAGTCATATGTTGGTTTAATCCTTAAATGAATTATTCTGGAATATCCGTTTGGCTATCCAGGTTTTGATATGTGCTATATTTATCCTTTTCCTTTTTTATATTTGTTTCTTTTTGATTGCATACCTGTAAGAAACAAAGAGTTCAGACACAGGTAAGCTTCACAGAAAGTGCATGTTATGTGTTGCTACAACTATTTGATAGTGTCCTTTTTTGTCTTGAAATGCTGTATTTGTATTACTCCTTATTTGTTACTGGAAATAGTTGAATTGCTGGTATTTAGCTCTAAACACATCGGTCAGGCAGGATATGGCTATGTTATTTAGAAGAGTTTTATGAGAACATTTTAAATTAAACCTAAAAATGAGATCTGACTCTCCCCAGTTCGTCAAGGTTTTCCAAATTCTCAACTCCGTATCACTCAGTACTCCAATTTCAAAAAGAGATAATGCCTTTAAGCATTTACAGAATATAGGATTACATTATAAAATGGCTGCTTTTATGACATTTTTCTGCCTTTCCACAAGCATGCTTTTTCAAATATGCTTCCTTTTCAAAATGGTTAAAGTCAGGGTGAGCCAATAAAATGCTCTTCTTTTATTACAGTACATATCAAAGATTATCATCTTCAGTACTATCTTATATTCTTTAAATACTTAAAGCATTTATTCAAAAAAAAATTCTGACAAAAAAGGAGAACAGGACAAATGTGTACTGAAAATGACTCAAGAAATGGATACAGTTCTGTTTATAGTATTGTTGTATAAATAGCGAAGTTATATATTTGAAAACTCTAATAAAATATGTGGTTTTAACAGCTTACTATAAGCTGGTATATTGGGATTTTTTTTCTTTGAGAATCTAATTGTGAGTTTAATCAGCTAAGCACTGATGCTGAAAATAATATGTTTTAAAATACACAGCCTAAAAACTGCAAAAGGTCATGTTTCAAATTTAAAATGCATTTTTAAAAGCACTGTACAGTAGTCCGTCTTACTACTGTTTTTATCGTCAGTATTTTTAAACAAAGAAACATGACAATTTGTCACTTGCACAACACAGTAATTTTGTCTACTGTGCTCTAGAGAAGTTGTGTATCACTTTTAAGCTTCTCTTTGAACAGAGTGGCTCCTTAGACCAACCTTGGGGATATGCCTAATCAATATTTTTGACATTGTAGATGGGAGGGATTTTTTTTTTGTAATTTTGGCTTTGCCTTAAGCAGCTCCTCCTTACTGCAAAGCATGCATGATAATTTATCCTTTTCTTTGAAAGACCTATGAACAGGTAGGCTACCCTTCAGTAGTCCTTTGAAAGCCAGTAGATGTGCCATCTAAGGTAAACAGCTGGAAAAAAGACATAAAGATTCAAGTGACTGTAGGAGGACATGCATTTCTTATTAAAATGCATGTGTCAGAAATCCTTCTGTGCTTACTGTTTGTGAAATGACTTTATGCAATTTTAAGCAGGCTTAATAAATGCAAATAAATATGGCTTGATGAATATGGCATAAATTGTTGACTTTCATTAAAATACTCATTTCCTTCCTTTATCTTCCATGGGCATACACGCCTGAAAAGTGGTAGTGATTGAAATGATTTGACAAATGTGAGGGCGTCATTAATGCATTGTCACAGAGTAATGATTATCAGTCAATCCCCATTATATTCAGTTTGTCCGTGCTGTTTTCCTTGTTAGATATTCACAGCCTTCTTTCATTTGTATAATGTCAATCCATAGAAGCACTCACTTCTTGATTTCTACTTTTATCTTTTACTTTACAATTAGAGCAATGCAGATGGTAATCATTGTTTTCCTGTTGTACTACTATGATAACTGCTGGATTTGTCACTTTCCAGTATCTTTAGTGAGGTGCATCATTTTTTGTCTATTAAAATTAAATATGCAATATCTCCCTTGTTTGCAGTAACAACCCAGCTCACAAATACTACCTGGCGACTGACCCAGTCACAGGACAACTTTATGTGTCTGACACAAATTCACGCAGGATTTACCGTCCAAAATTGGTCAATGGTTTAAAAGATCTGATGCAGAATGCAGAGGTCATGGCAGGAACTGGTGAACAGTGTCTTCCTTTTGATGAGTCGAGATGTGGCGATGGAGGAAAAGCTACTGACGCCTTGCTTATGGGACCTAAAGGTACAATTTAGATTATTCATTTTTATTTTGTAAATTATTCATTCAATTTTATTTCATAATAAATTGGGTGGGGGTTGAATTTTGTTATCTGTTTGTAATTAAAATCAATAAAAATAAAAAAATAATTAAGTTACACTAACTAGTCAAGATACAGAAGACAAGAGTTCCAGAATTAAGTGAGGTAAAGTTTCAGTTGCTTTTGCAGAATTTGTATTAATAGAAGTGTTTGGCTGTTTGGTGAGGAGCTTATATTGCTTAACCTCTCTGAGCTACCAGGAAAGGTCACTATATAATAAATATCGTACAATCTATATACTATATGTAAAATACGTAATGCACCAGTACTTCACAGGGACATTCAGGAACCAAAAAAATGTACATAGCATAGATGTCTTTGCAATGTTACAGGAAAACTCGAATAGCTACTGTAGTTAAAAATTGATGAAGGTTCAAGAGAACATGCAAATTCTAAACAGCAAATGACCAGGCAAAGATTCCGTTCTAGTCTCCTGGAGCTCTGATTAAGCAGCATTCACTACTGTGCCACAGTGCTGCTAATTTTAACCTATGTTCATTTTTCGTCCCGGCTTTTCCTAAGACTGAGCTATATTCGTCAGGAGCCTCTTTAACATAGTGTTTCCCAAGGGGCTTTGGCTTATTTGCTCAATCCATTTACAAATTTGCTTAAAAAGTCAAAATATTGGATGCTGTCAGAGGGAGCACAAAAACTAAATCTCACAAACATCCATAACTGAGTAGTATAGAGGTGACAGGGAATGCTTACACATCCATAGCAGTACACTTTTCTGCTAGCTCTGAAGAAATAAATCAAATTACGTTTTAAAAAAATGTTTTAAATTAAGCAAAGCCTTTCTTTATGACAAACATAACATCAAGCCACTAAAGGTGGGAAATATCCAAAAATGCTGTAAGCAAAATGTGTGGACCTTTTCGCCTTATACAACATTAATTTAAAAAATAAAAATTGTGACTTGTAAGAAAAAAAAATACATACACAAATGTGAATATTGTTTTGGTACAATTAAGTTTTCCCTGAACTATTTTTTTAAATCAATATTGTCAAAACATCTTCATGAGACATAAATGCCATTGGGACGTGTAATGCCAAAAATGGCTAAACTGTATTTAGTGTGGTTCAAACTTTTAAATCTATCAAATCCCATTACCACACTTTTCTCCTATAATACTTTTGGAAAAATTAAAAGTCACTAGCATTTCTGAGCAATTATGATTTCTATTTTTTGGTATCCTGAAATATTATGAAAATGTTTTTTTTCTTGAATTTTTTTAGAGGTTAACACGCCTTTAAATTGCTGTTCCACATACAGTGCATCCGGAAAGTATTCACAGCGCATTACTTTTTCCACATTTTGTTATGTTACAGCCTTATTCCAAAATGGATTAAATTCATTTTTTTCCTCAGAATTCTACACACAACACCCCATAATGACAACATGAAAAAAGTTTACTTGAGGTTTTGTAAATTTATTAAAAATAAAAAAATTGAGAAAGTACATGTACATAAGTATTCACAGCCTTTGCCATGAAGCTCAAAATTGAGCTCAGGTGCATCCTGTTTCCCCTGATCATCCTTGAGATGTTTCTGCAGCTTAATTGGAGTGCACCTGTGGTAAATTCAGTTGACTGGACATGATTTGGAAAGGCACACACCTGTCTATATAAGGTCCCACAGTTGACAGTTCATATCAGAGCACAAACCAAGCATGAAGTCAAAGGAATTGTCTGTAGACCTTCGAGACAGGATTGTCTCGAGGCACAAATCTGGGAATCACTGTATATGAGCAAAAGAGAGCTGAAGAAAAAGTACATTCATTCCATAGCTTGGGTATGTCTGTGATGCATTTGAGAGAGAAAAAAAAGATTTTCCTTTTGTAAAGAACAGAACCATAGGAAGGGCACAGCAAGAAAACAGTTCCCTATCTGCTATTAAGACTTGTGATGACAAAATCTAACTTTCTAAGTTGTTTTGTTTGTCTCACTTCACTATCGATTTTCTCTTCAGTCACAGTACTCGGGGTCATCATTATGGTGTCATTATGCAATTTTCCTTCTCTGTGAGCTTTTTGTATTTGTGATTTCATTTTGTTTTCTTTCATTGTTTCTTCTAAAAAGTCTCAACATTTCTCTAAAAACAGGGTCAAGATGCTTTAGGGAAATTTAAATGTGATGAAATGCATTTATTGATTTATTTGTAAGTGTAATCCTTTTATCTGTAAAATTCACTGAACAGGAATGCTCCCTGCAAGACAGATATCCATTATAGGACCTTTAATTGAGGTTTATGGCTACAGCAAGATAGTTGATTAATTAAAGTATTACATTTTTATATTAGAAGCAGTTCAACTGTTAAGTGATAAATGATCAGAAACTGACTTTGTATCATCCAGATGTGATTCTCAGACTTAATGTTTTTAAATGGCTACATAAGAATAGCTTCTGGAATATTTGAAATTATGCCCAGCTTCACTGGAAGTGGACAAATGGCCTGCAAACTCCTAGCTGAAAATAGCACTGGAACACAAAACTAACAAGATAGCTAACTCTAGATTATAGCTGGTCGCCACTGCCTGAAGATGTGAACAGCAGTTTTTTTTTTTTTTTTAAATGTTTCCTTTACAATGTAAATAATAATGCAGGAAAAAATGCATAGACCCATTGTCTTTATTATGGTGTATTAGGATACTGCTCGCTTTCAAAAATTGTTTGCCACTCTTAAAACTACACTTTTATTCATCCTGATTTAATGCTGCTAAAAAAAGTTATTTAAATGCTTCACAAACTGTATACTTAACTGTGGAGAAAATGGATGAAGCAGTTTATTTGATCTTGGTCTTACAGAAAAAATATACTTTGTACAATTTAACTTCTCATCGCAAAATTAGCATTCATGTTTATACAGGTTGCCATGACTACCTACACTTATTCCTTATTTTGGGTCACAGTAACTCATGCTGTGAAAGACATATGTGATATCTGCTTGCAGTATAAAAGTGATGCTGTTCAAAACTCTCGTTCAGAAAAATTCTGTAAAAAATAGATTTTTTTTTTCTGTTTTGTATGGTTGTTTTTCTCTGGGGCTCCATCAATAGTTCACCTACCTTTTTACGTTGTGCAAGTCTCTGAAATAATTGGAGACAAGGAAGCCGAATATAAATTATGAAGTCCTTGCTTATTCGGTGACCTGAATAAAATTAAACCAAATCTAACATATATAGAAGTCATGTTCTGCTTGGTAAGCTATGGTGTTTTGTTTCTCTATATACTGTATGTTGTTGATGTTGCTTTTTTCATTTCATGGATCTTTTCTTTATTCAGGAATTGCAGTCGACAAGAATGGTTTTATATATTTTGTGGATGGGACAATGATTCGAAAGGTTGATCAGAATGGCATCATTTCCACAGTTCTAGGATCAAATGATCTCACTTCTGCTCGCCCACTGACCTGTGACACAAGCATGCATATTAGTCAGGTATTGATTAATGTTACATATTTAACTACTATTATTTGCAATTATTTATGCAAACTTGACAGTAAATGCAGAGGTTGTGCCTGCATGGCTATAGCACCACCTTGTGGCTCAACCAAAAGTGTTTATAATTGCAGTGTTGGTCACATTAATGTCTGCGTCAAGAATATTTCTAATTATGGAGCAATGCAGCCTAGAAGTTTAGTAAAATAAACTTTAGATTTCCCCCATCAGGTAATGGCAGTATGTTGGAACTGTTAAAGGATTTTATACTTAAGATGTACTGTACTTTATTTCTTCACTTGTAATTTGGAGTGCATGATTATTTTACTCCTTGGAGAAAGAATTTTATTGCCATGCAGTCAGTAATATGGGGTGGAAAAATGAGTAAAACAGAAAAGTTCATGTATTGTTTTATTTTTACTGTAGTGATCCTGTTGAAAGTTTTGTTTTTGTAGCACTACATAAAGTGTTTACTTTTACAAAAATCATTTTTATCTGCTTGTACATATCAGTATTTCTCTACCATACATTTACTGTAGGATTTAAACCACAGATGATACTCAATGAATAGGCTATTGGCATAACCTCCAGGACTAGGTGTGACTGTTCTATTTAGGTGCTGGCTTGCCTTATGGGAACTCAGTCCTGCCCATCAGTTGCCCGCTCACCACAACTTTGTTGGCACTTACATAGCAGCATTCCTAACCAATAATACATAGCACAAATGGTATATAGTTTGACGTACCACACTGTCATTGTCTAGTACACCTGACTGTGTCCCACTTTTGTTTGTCACTCGACTTGTACTGCACTTAATCCTACGATCTTACCTTATGGAAGGTGAGCCCACATGGCTACTGTAAGGAGATTTTTCTTGCAGAGCCTAACTGGCCTACAGTATGTGGGTTTTCATTGAGGTTCTTTTTTATTTAATTATAACATTTATTTGGGTGAATTATTAACTGTTCTTTGTCTGGCTCTTCTTTTTTATTTATTTTTAATTTTATTTGAAGAAAATAACACTCCATACAATCAAGTCAAACTTACATACAACAAAGAAAGTAACATTAAATGTAGTCAAGTCAAACTAAACAAAAGAGCATGGACAAAATTAAATAAGAAAAAATTAAATTAAACAACAACAAAGAAGGGAGAAGGGCCATTTTCCCCAATATAAATGCTTATTCAAACATTTTAATTACATCTTGCCATATTTTAAAAAAGTTTTGAACAGATCCTCTAAATGAGAATTAGATTTTTCCAATTTCATATAGTACAGAATATCAGTTACCAGTTATTAGTTAGACTAGTTAGGTGGGTTGTTTTTCCAGTTGAGCAAGATAATTGTATGTGCTAGTAGTTTGTTATAGGCAGTTACAATCAATTTGCCCTCTCCACTTTAAGCCCATCTGGGAGTACACCAAACATAGCTGTCAAAGGTTTTTGTCCAAAATGATGTTAATTTGGTGCACTTCTAGTTTGTCTGGCTCTTCTCCTTTGACCAGTGTTCCCATAAAAGGAACACGTATTTCCAAAAATTGAAGCTCTAGAGAGAAATGAGATAAATAGGCCCCACCACACCAACACTGCATTAATGGGAGGGAAAGCTTAAGGAGGATCTTGTGTTCTCAGCAAATTGAAGTGCACCATAGTGACAAGGCTCCTGGGGTGGACAAGATATTATCAAAAATGTTGGAAGCATGGGAAACCTTATAGTTGTTTTTCCACACAGGGACTATACCTTGGGACTTCTGGACTGCAATGGTGCTTATTTTAAAAAAGAGGGTCAAGGAGTTGTGTTGTAACTACAAATCATACTCCTAAGCCTCCTTGCCAAAGTCCTTGCTAGGATGTTGGACTCTATCTGACAGCTGAACTGCAGATTCAAGAGGAGCAATGAACATTACACCCTGACAGTGAAACAGGGGACCAAAGATTTGATTTAACCAGGTAGTGACACTATCCTCAACTGTGGTCACAAACTTGGAGTAGTCACTACAAAAGTGAGATTGTAAGTTAAAACAGCCAGAACATGTGCAGCATTGTTGGCTTCACTTTCCATGATAGGCTGATGACTCTAGTAATACAGCATAAACTCTGGACTGAGGCAGCATAGGCATGTAATAAGGAATGAACCAAGGGGAGAAGACCAAGGGATACACCCAGTATACAATTTTGACATTGTATTTCTTAAACAACATGAAAGTACCTGGGTATTCCTCAAGAAGGGTTAGAGAAAGATAATAGAGATAGGAAGACCCAGTCAGCCCAGTTCAGCATTTTGCTGCCATGGGCCTCGCGATGAAAGGCACAATTAAAAATTTGAAATGAATTTAGATGTAATAGCTTGCAGTTACAGTTAGTATAAATCAGTTCCTTATTTGCTGAAATATTAGCCTTTCCATTATCAATAAAACACTTAGACTGCAGCTAAATTCCTGAAATGCATGTTTGTTATGTTCTGGAGTACATCCTGTTTTTAATTATGTCAGAAAAAAATGGCAAAGTTTTCTTAAAGCAGTTTTACAGAGTACTTTGATGTATGTGCTGCTTTGAGATTAGTTCCTTAGAGGCAGCATTGTGACAAGTTTTTTTTTTGGCCATTTTTTACAGTGAAGTTTACTGTCGGTGTGCACCTAGTAATTGTCTGTTCTAGGTTTTGAACCCAATGCTCTCAGCTCAGTAGCCTGCAAACCGGTAGTTTTCCATCCCAGCAGTTCACCTCTTGTCATCACTAACAAAAGCATATCCCCAGTGGAGACTCTCATTTATTCAGAAGTCATTACTCTTGGGGGGTGGCTGCTGTCTTTGGCAGGGTCTATTTTGATCCAGTGGAGCAAAAACAAACAAAGACAGCACCTGTCACCAATTTAATTATTAGTAAGGCAGGAATTCAAACTTGTTACCTTAGGGGCTCATGGCTTACTGTAAAAAATGTCTGCATGGCACACTGAGACTTTAGTGTCATATGTTTTGCATGAGAAGCACTGCTTGAATTTGTTGGTTCCTAATTTTATTAGGATATGTCTGATTTTTGTATAATCCTATTTCATGTCAAAAGCTATTACTTTATATGTGTGTATGTAAACAACAGACATACTTGAGTCTCATGTTTGAATTGAACTAATATTTTTGAGAGTTTTTTTAGGGTCTTTGAGAGTAATCAAATTTAAATTTAGTCATGCACATTTTTGCTTGTTGGGCCCCAAACATCAGTACCTCATGTTTTGTTGGGAAACCCTTAATATTGCATCATTCTTGTAACATAAAACTAAAGCGTTGAAATAATGTTGCCATTAAATATCTTAGTCTAGTCATTTTAAAATGATGGCTTGCATTTTTCTAAAGTTTACATATGTTAAGAAGTTTATCCTTCTCACTGTAAATGGGACTATCAAGGAGGTTCTTAAAGATTTGGAAATTATAGAGGGATATGTGATGCCTAAATTAAATCGGCTAAAATGGAACAAATTGCCAAGATCAGATAATATTTTCCTAGAATGTTTAATGAGATTCATTAGTACATATATAGAATCTTGATGCATATTTTTCAGAAATCACTGGACACTGGGAAAATTTGTTAAGGACTAGAAGCTAGTTGATATTATACTATTATAAAAATTGTGATAAAATAAATCCAATTATCCATAGACCAGTACACTTAACATGCAACAAGTTTAAATCAATGGAGGCCATTATGAACACTAGAATCCCTGAAGCCTACAAAAAAACTCCTTAAATCCCTTCACACCTCTCCATCAGCGTCTTTTGTTTTGTAAATGCATCGATCAGCACAAGCAGCAAGCAGCCTGCGGTCTTATCCCCCGCCTTGATGAAGCTCAGCTCAGACAAAAATTTCTCCGTAATAAATATGTTCGCTTTCGTTCAAGAATATAACCAAAGAAAAAAAAATTGATTTACATGTTGCTAACAATGAGTTAAAAACCCAAGCTCAAATATCAATTGACAGGACGTTGATATGCATACTTGAATGGTGTACAGGTAAGAACTACTGCTTTACAACTCAAAGGTACTGAGTTTGAGACCGCAGTGCTCCATGTTTTGAGTGGTGAGCTGCTATTGTTATTTTTATTATTACTATAATATAATAAAAACATACATTTGATTTGAGTCTATAACACCCTTTGTAAATTTTGGCTACTTGTAAAAGTTAGAGCTTGTTTTATTATTATTCAGTTTTATTCTCTCAGTGACATTCACGTGGTACAATGAACTTGCCTCTCCCTCTCTGAGTTGATGGCATTTATCTCCATTCTTTTCACAAGAGCAGTGCTGTGGCTGATGCCTGCTCAGAACTATTTGTTGCACCAGCAATCAGATACGATGTCCCGTGACCACTATCAGACTGGACAAAGGCAGGACCATAACAACTTCACAGCACATTCACTGGCTAATAGACTGGAGCACTCTGGTTGGCACCATAAAGTAAAATGGGACTTCCACCTGCAGCTAAAGTCACTTCAGTACGTGAGGAATTTGCCATGGTGCTGTTTAGATTCGGCAGTGGAATGCAAGAACATGCATATTAGTAAACAGTATAGCTTTAGACCAAGGAGATCATGTTTCCTAGTATGCTGTGATTTTATGAGGAAGCTACAAAAACACATTACAAGAGAGGTGCATGTGATATTATTTGTGTGGATTTTTTGACAAGGCCCCAAAATGAAAGGCTAGTACATTTGCAGATACCGTATACTAAACTAGGTGAAATGCAAGATAATCTAAAATCAGGCATGGCAGATTTGTGTGGATGACGTACACTATATTAACAGTGGACAAAATAAACAAGTCTCAGTTTCTAAAGAAGAGACTTTGTGCTGCAGGTTTGACAGGGGGAGTAGCAGTACGAAAACCTTAAAGGACAAAATAGGGCTGGCTGTGGACTTCTGCAGAATTGCTGAAATATGTCCTCAGCTGGGTGGAGGTTAACCATGCACATGAACTCACGTATTCATTGCTTTTCTCATGTCTTTTTGTATGCCCTGTTAAAGTTAGCCAGATTCCCAAAACCCAATTTTGACCAAACATCTGCGATGGTTTCATTAAGAGGCATTGTCAACAGTACTTTCTCTCTGTCACAGCACCTTGTCATACCAGGAGAGTTGAAAAGAGTGGTTATTTTTCCCTGACTTTTCCACCAAGTCAGTCTTGGACGTTGGTCTGCTCTGCTGTTTAATTCTGAGTCTCTCCTATTGAGGAAGACTATCAAATGGCTTCACCAAAAATCAAGTTAACAATATTAGCACTGTGTACCATTAAGCATAGGTGCCTGGCTGGCTAGTCCCCAACCGCCCAGGGCCTCATTTAAAATAAATGAACAAACTTTACTAAACTGAAACAAGGAGCAAACTCAAGAATGCTGTATTTATGTTTTTATTTACAGTTGGATATGTATGAATGAAGAAAGTAGGTTATATTGCTAGCAAATATTGTTAGCTTGTCTCATGACTTAACTTGCCAAAAATCTGCATGGGACTAACCTTGAAATGCTTCAATAGCTGTGTCAAAAATCTGTCAATCAAAAAGAGGTCCAGCCACTTTCATAGTTTCTCCAATCATCATGCAGCAGCCCAGCATCCTGGCTAGCCCACTGCTCCATTTACTTCCAGAGACACTGAGCTTCCCTGAAGTGACATTTTGAAGCATTTGTCCAGTAAACTGCACTGAAAACAAAGCATCTTCTGAAGTGCCATTGAAGTCCATTGAACCTGCACTTCAGTTGGTTTTAATGGTTTGTGCTACCTCGGTAATGTATGAGAAAAATAAAATCCCATTAGATGACCTGCAAGAAATTATTGCTGATTCTGAATGAACTAACCATGAAGCTGAACACATTCTATCACACTCTTTTTAATAGCAATGTAAATAAAACAGTACATATTTGACAATTGTTTTGTAACATTTTAGAGGAGGCGAAGATTCCTTTGTAGTCTAAAAGCAGTCGTTTCTGATGTACATAGTAAAAAAAACAAATGTGTGTGTACGTATGTAAAAATTATTAAAAACAATTTTTTTTTCCAATTCTGGTTATTTTTGGGGTAATATGTTTAAATCTTTTAATAATTTTTACTTATTAAAACTTTAGTCTCCTTCAAAGTACTCTCCATGTGAATGAAAGCACTTGTCCCAACAGTTTTCCCACTGGTGGAAACATTTTTGAATTTGCTGAAGAGGAATGTTGTCCAATGCCTGCAGCAATTTTTTTGACTTCCTCCACATTTACATAGATCTTTGTAGACACAGAACACACATGAAATTCATTTGTTCCAAATAATTGCTGCTTGTGCTGATCGACACATTTACAAAACAAAAGACGCTGAATGGAGAGGTGTGAAGGGATTTAAGGTGGGCCAGGATTAGGAGTTTATTCATAGGGTTCAGGGATTCAAGTGTTAAAGCATCCTCTTTAAAAGCAGCTTCAAGCTTCACTACAGTTTTAGCAGCTGTTTTCCCTAAGAGAAAACAAAATTTAACACATGCTGTTCTTTATGATCACCCATCACAAAAATTGCAGAACATATTTAATAAGCACTAAGAGAAACCAATGAACGATACAGAGCAACGCCACTTGGCAGACTATCACAGAATACTGTAAGTATGCTACACCTAGCGTTGAAATTCACAACTGAGTCTAGATTATGCGCCAGGAACACATTACGGTTATTTTTGGGTACCCCCTCGTGTGTGTATATATAATATATATATATATATATATATATACAGTATATAATCTTACAAACAGACCTCAGTGTGTGCGTCTCGGGAACTGCAGATCTGACATTGTGGTCAGCAACACAGGAGTGCCACAGGGGACTGTACTTTCTCCGGTCCTCTTCAGCCTATATACATCGGACTTCCAATACAACTCAGAGTCCTGCCACGTGCAAAAGTTCGCTGACGACACTGATATCGTGGGCTGCATCAGGAGTGGGCAGGAGGAGAAGTATAGGGACCTAATCAATAAGTTTGTTAAATGGTGCGACTCAAACCACCTACACCTGAACACCAGCAAAACCAAGGAGCTGGTGGTGGATTTTAGGAGGCCCAGACCCCTCATGGACCCCGTGATCATCAGAGGTGACTGTGTGCAGAGGGTACAGATCTATAAATACCTGGGAGTGCAACTGGATGATAAATTGGACTGGACTGCCAATACTGATGCTCTGTGCAAGAGAGAACAGAGCTGGCTATACTTCCTTAGAACACTGGCGTCCTTCAACATCTGTAATAAGATGCTGCAGATGTTCTATCAGACGGTTGTGGCGAGTGCCCTCTTCTACGCAGTGGTGTGCTAGGGAGGCAGCATTAAGAAGAAGGACACCTCACGCCTGGACAAACTGGTGAGGAAAGCAGGCTCTATTGTAGGTATGGAGCTGGACAGTGTGACATCCGTGGCAGAGCGACGGGCGCTCAGCAGGCTCCTATCAATTATGGAGAATCCACTGCATCCACTAAACAGTGTCATCTCCAGATAGAGGAGCAGCTTCAGCGACGGACTGCTGTCACTGTCCTGCTCCACTGACAGACTGAGGAGATCGTTCCTCCCCCAAACTATGCGACTCTTCAGTTCCACCCGGGGGGGTAAACATTAACATTATTCAAAGTTATTATCTGTTTTTACCTGCATTTTTATTACTCTTTAATTTAATATTGTTTTTTGTATCGGTATGCTGCTGCTGGAGTATGTGAATTTCCCATTGGGATTAATAAAGTATCTATATATATATATATATATATATATATATATATATATATATACAGTGATCCCTCGCTATATCGCGCTTCGCCTTTCGCTGCTTCACTCCATCGCGGATTTTATATGTAAGTATATTTAAATATATATCGCGGATTTTTCGCTGCTTCGCGGGTTTCTGCGGACAATGGGTCTTTTAATTTCTGGTACATGCTTCCTCAGTTGCTTTGCCCAGTTGATTTCATACAAGGGACGCTATTGGCAGATGGCTGAGAAGCTACCCAACTTACTTTCTTTCTCTCTCTCTCTCTTGCGCTGACGTAGGGGGGTGTGAGCAGGGGGGCTGTGTGCAGCTGCTTCCTGAAGGACGTGCTGCACCGGTGCTTCGCATACTTAAAAGCTCAAAGGGCACGTATTGATTTTTGACTTTGTTTTTCTGTGGCTCTCTCTCTATCTCTCTTCCTGCTCCTGACAGAGGGGGTGTGAGCTGCCGCTTTCAACAGCTTTGTATCGGCGGTGCTTCGCATACTTAAAAGCCAAAAAGCCCTATTGATTTTTTTTTTGACTGCTTGCTTTGCACTCCTTTGAAAAGGAAGATATGTTTGCATTCTTTTAATTGTGAGACAGAACTGTCATCTCTGTCTTGTCATGGAGCACAGTTTAAACTTTTGAAAAAGAGACAAATGTTTGTTTGCAGTGTTTGAATAACGTTCCTGCCTCTCTACAACCTCCTGTGTTTCTGCGCAAATCTGTGACCCAAGCATGACATTCTAAAAATAACCATATAAACATATGGTTTCTACTTCGCGGATTTTCCTATTTCGCGGGTGGCTCTGGAACGCAACCCCCGAGATGGAGGAGGGATTACTGTGTATATATATATATATATATATATATATATATATATATATACAGTGGGGCAAAAAAGTATTTAGTCAGCCACCAATTGTGCAAGTTCTCCCACTTAAAAAGATGATGAGAGAGGCCTGTAATTTTCATCATAGGTATTCCTCAACTATGAGAGACAAAATGAGAAAAAAAAAACAGAAAATCACATTGTCTGATTTTTGAAGAATTTATTTGCAAATTATGGTGGAAAAAAAGTATTTGGTCCATAACAAAAGTTCATCTCAATACTTTGTTATATACCCTTTGTTGGCAATGACAGAGGTCAAACATTTTCTGTAAGTCTTCACAAGGTTTTCACACACTGTTGCTGGTATTTTGGCCCATTCCTCCATGCAGATCTCCTCTAGAGCAGTGATGTTTTGGGGCTGTCGCTGGCTTTCAACTCCCTCCAAAGATTTTCTATGTGGTTGAGATCTGGAGACTGGCTAGGCCACTCCAGGACCTTGAAATGCTTCTTTCGAAGCCTCTCCTTTGTTACCCGGGCAGTGTGTTTGGGATCATTGTCATGCTGAAAGACCCAGCCACGTTTCATCTTCAATGCCCTTGCTGATGGAAGGAGGTTTTCACTCAAAATCTGACGATACATGGCCCCATTCATTCTTTCCTTTACACGGATCAGTCATCCTGGTCCCTTTGCAGAAAAACAGCCCCAAAGCATGATGTTTCCACCCCCATGCTTTACAGTAGGTATGGTGTTCTTTGCATGCAACTCAGCATTCTTTCTCCTCTAAACACGACGAGTAGAGTTTTTACCATCTGACCATATGACATTCTCCCAATCCTCTTCTGGATCATCTAAATGCTCTCTAGCAAACTTCAGACGGGCCTGCACATGTACTGGCTTAAGCAGGGGGACACGTCTGGCACTGCAGAATTTGAGTCCCTGGCAGCGTAGTGTGTTACTGATGGTAGCCTTTGTTACTTTGGTCCCAGCTCTCTGCAGGTCATTCACTAGGTCCCCCCATGTGGTTCTGGGATTTTTGCTCCCCGTTCTTGTGATCATTTTGACCCCACGGGGTGAGATCTTGCATGGAGCCCCAGATCGAAGGAGATTATCGGTGGTCTTGTATGTCTTCCATTTTCTAATAATTGCTCCCACAGTTGATTTCTTCACACAAAGCTGCTTACCTATTGCAGATTCAGTCTTCCCAGCCTGGTGCAGGTCTACAATTTTGTTTCTGGTGTCCTTTGACAGCTCTTTGGTCTTGGCCATAGTGGAGTTTGGAGTGTGACTGTTTGAGGTTGTGGACAGGTGTCTTTTATATTGATAATGAGTGGAGGACAGAGGAGCCTCTTACAGAAGAAGTTACAGCGTTGCGATGTTTCGTGTTCCTTTTTGAAGTTTGTCCTATGTATACCGCTGAGCAAGAACTGCATGGAATGCTATAAATGCGTTTCGTGTTTCTGCTGTCGATTTCTTGTTTTTAGCATTAAAGAGGACTGTGTGCAAACTTCAAAAAGAATCGCAACAGGTATACAGGAACATCGCAACGCCGTCAGAAGAAAGGACTCACTTTCATTGATCTACACACATACTAAATCAACAGGACATACATTTAACTGGGACAATGTACAAGTAAAATTTAAGGCCAGTACTAAAAGTGCCAGAGAGCTGGCCAAATCTTGGCTATCAAATGAGAACGCCATCAACAGACACTTGGACATAAATCCAGCATATGCAGACTTAAGAAGAACATGTTCATAATAAATAAACTGCACCCCCAATCCCCCCCCCCCCCCCAATCACACTGACTTAGCCACCCACCCCCTCCACGTAATGTTTTGCTATATATTGCCTTTGATTCTTGTAAGGCTAAGCATTATCCTCTGATGAAGACCCCTGGCAGGGGTTGAAAGCTCAGGAATAAAAACTGGTTTATGATACGTGATTAATTTTTTCTCCCTTTGTGGATCTCCAGCTGCAACTATGCAAACCGTATCACAGACCTTCTCTTCCACATTATATATATATATATATATATATATATATATTATATATATATATATAATAACTAGCCATGTGCGCCCAACTACGTTGCGTGTGTTAAAGTTGTCTGTGAAGGGCTCCCTGTTTAAACGCGGCTGCCAGTCGTGAACTGGGCCCTTCGTCGCACAGCATTATGATTTTTTATAAGGGAAACAAAATTACAAAAGAAAACCCTTGGACATTGATTTGATAGGAACGGCCTACTCGGAATTACTGTCCGAATAGTAATTATGTGGTGGTGTAGGAGCATTTCTGCTTCTCTCCATTCACAGTCCGTCTCGTTTTCACGACACCTATCTCCAATCTCGCAGGTTGCTTTGTGGCAATCCAAAGAGTAAGGCAATATACACGGAGCAATGGTTATAAAAGGGGGACACATAGGTATCCAGGCTCTTTAAAGCATAAATAGGGATCACTTCACTGACATGTGAGCAAGCCAGGGTACAATTGTGAGACGCGCAGCACTCGCCGGCTACAACATAACAATAATTATTTCCGGAACATGCTGTTACGTTTACGTTCTCATTCATTTTACCCACTGTCTTTCTTTCATTCATATGTTACATAGGCACGTACCTTTTATCTTCGGCAATCTCATTCTCTAACCAGGCCTCAGGAGCTAACCAGCATAACACTGTCCACCACCCCTTTTGTTATTCCGGCACATTGTTGACATCCGTGAGTAACAACAACGTACTAAACTGGAATTCGTGGACAAAGATCAAGATCCAAATGAAGATTATTATATAATTTTTTAATACCTAGTGGCAGGTTTGAAACTTGATAGTACACCTTATGTGAAAGATTTAGAAGTCCTATTGGATTTACCACTGTCTACATCTAGGCAGTTCACAGAAGCCATTAAGGAGGTTATCACAATCTTTCATAGGTTATATAGCACAAATTGTAAAGAACCAGTCAAGGGTAATCTCCACATTACAAAAAAGACATAGCAACACTACAGGAAGTTCAGAGGAGAACGACTAGGCTGATTCCAGGCATGAGAGCGATAAGCTATGAGGAAAGACTGAAGGAGCAAAACCCTTTCAGTTTAAGTAAACAGGGATTAAGAGGTGCCATGATTGAAGTGTTTAAATATATGAAGAAACTTAGTACAGTGGATCCAATCTGTTATGTTAGACTTAATTAATTTACATTAAATTGGGACCCAAGTGGACCCAACAGGTGTTAAAGGCAAACTGCACACAAATGGTAGATGTTTTTTCTTAATACATACATTAGTAGACATATGGTATAGATTACCAAGTAGCACGGTACTGGGTAGGACTTTATGGATGTTTAAAACTTGACTTAATGTGTTTTTTTTAGCTGAGTAAACTATAGATAAAAATGCCAATTAAAGATTAGTAAGATACTACTGAAATAAGTTATCATAACTATAAACAGTAACAAAAACATTAAATTATAATAAATGTATGCAACTTAAACAAAAAGTTGTAAAACCTATTACCTATTTGTTCTACATATGATGATGTGATTGAGCTATTAGTTTATTTTATTAATATTTGCTATGGTGAGATGGCAATTGAGAATAACAAAACAAACCCTCCAGAACATCGAATCATGTACAATATGAAACTCATGGTCTTCAGAATGAGTTGGAAGTAGAAATGGAACTGACAATCTTTTGGCATAAAGTTCAATGTGTGAACCACTACAGCACACTGCCTACCAGATTTCTTTCAAACCATGTCTTGTATTTTGTAACTGAGGGTGTGTTATCTCGTTGACTGATATCTGTAAACTTTTAAGCCCTCCAATACAAAAATTTAAACTTCCTATATTTCTGGAAAATTAATAAAAAACAATACCAGTGGCAACTTTATTATACTGAAATGTTTGTCTACTTGGCACCTTCCGGGACAAATTGTGATTTTATGGACCATCTTTTACAGTGAAATGGACATGAGGTCTACTCATAGGATACTTAAAAACTGAAAATCCTAGCCTCATTACTTATAGATATTTTTCAATGTAAGATATTTATTATGAAATTTTTGATTTTAGGTAAACTTTTCCTTACAAAAATTATAGCCAGAAGTCACTCAACTTGTGAAATACACAAGTTGAACATGCTAAAGCAGGGTCTTAAAAACATCTATGTAAAACTAACCACTTCACACTTTCATGCCATTGATTGTTGCTATGCAGTATTCACATAGGTGCTTATACTATAAACTGTTCTATAGTGGTGGATGAAGATGGTCCCTCGAATACTTTTGTTATAAGTAAATGAAAATAATTTGTAATGGAAATGCATACAGCTTGTTTGCTATAATCCAGTGAAGTTTGAATTGTCATCACTAACAACATTATTTTCTGTCATGAATAGTTTAAAAGAGGAAACAGTTTGCAGAATTTATAAGAGTATTATGGTGCAAAAAAGAAATGCTGGTAGGACTTTATATTCTGAAATTATTGTTGCATTTAATTGTTAAATTTAAATTAAGTCTTGCATCTGCCAATTTCTGTCATTTCAGGTGAGACTAGAGTGGCCAACTGATTTAGCCATCAACCCAATGGACAACTCCATTTATGTCCTTGACAATAATGTAGTACTGCAAATAACTGAGAATCGACAGGTGCGGATTGCAGCAGGAAGACCTATGCATTGTCAGGTTCCCGGCATTGAGTATGCTATGGGAAAACGGGCTGTCCAGACCACACTGGAATCAGCAACTGCCATTGCAGTGTCCTATAGTGGTGTGCTGTACATAGCAGAAACTGATGAAAAGAAAATAAATCGCATTAGGCAGGTAACAACTGATGGGGAAATCTCCCTGCTTGCTGGTATACCCTCAGATTGTGACTGCAAGAATGATGCCAACTGTGACTGCTATCAGACTGGGGATGGTTATGCCAAAGATGCTAAACTTAATATTCCTTCCTCATTGGTTGTATCCCCAGATGGCACCTTGTATATAGCTGACCAGGGTAACATTCGAATAAGGGCAGTACTTAAGAACAAGCCACTTCTTAACTCAATGAACTTTTATGAAGTAGCATCTCCAGCAGATCAGGAGCTCTACATCTTTGACATAAATGGTACTCATCAGTACACCATGAATTTAGTTACTGGAGATTACATGTACAATTTTAGCTATAGCAATGATAATGATATAACTGCTGTAACTGACAGCAATGGAAATACTCTTCGCATTAGGAGGGATCCTAACCGAATGCCAGTGAGAATAGTGTCACCAGACAACCAAGTGATATGGCTAACTATTGGAACGAATGGAGGGCTAAAATCACTCTCGGCACCGGTAGAAGACTTAGTCTGGTTTACATACCATGGGAGTAGTGGTCTGTTAGCAACAAAAACAACAGAAATTGGATGGACAACATTTTTTGAGTAAGTATAATTTTCTAAAAATTTAGCTACTGTTGTAGTTGCATATATGTTCTTACATTATGAAACCATTTATTTCCATGCTGAATTTCAAAAACTACACTTCTTCTACTCTGCCCAAAATGCTGAAGTCACTAGTTTAAAAAGGGTTTAAAGATGAGTTGATTTAGAAGTCTGTCATTCATATCCTCTTTACTTCCAGTTAACCCAATTTACTAATAAGCAATCTAGTGTTTTGAAGCATTTACAATCTATTTGTTAAAGCTGTTGAATGTTATGATGTTGCAAAAAATGGCAATCATTTGTTCCTTTTTAACACTTTATATTTTCTTAAAATTCAAGGGCATTGATTGTTTTAGACTTAATCAAGCAACTAAAGAAACCTTTTATTAGGTGGTGGGGTGAGGGGATCAAAAAAAGTGAGTTTTCATTGTTGAAAGTAAAACAATATTGATTCATAATTCACACAAAGATCTATATGCTTCCAGTTTATTTCAACAGTAATAAATACTGACATAAAGTAGAACTAGCAAAAATAAAATTCCTAAAATGATTCAAGCCCTGTGCCCCTGGCAACAGTTCTGAAGAAAAACTTTGCTTTCAGCAATCATTGAACACATCAGTAGAATTTACAGTAACTGGTGGCTATGCTTTCAGCATTGTGTTCATATCCAGTTGAATTCAGTGGTTGCCAGATGAGGCACAATCATTATTAAAGAATGGCAAGCTGTCCCTTTTTTTCCGCTAATTGACTCAAATTGAAAAGCAACTCTGCCAGCCTGTTATAGTTTGTTCACATTATTCTATGTATTTTAATGCTTTCCATTAGATGAGAAATATGACATGTCTACAAATATACAAAGAAAGTGCTAAAGGTTATTGCATTAACAGGGGCAAGAAAGAAATAAAATTGTTAGCAGTTTAGAAAATGGTACATTTGTCCCCTAATGAAGGAACCTTAAGACTGAAAAAGACCTATTACCTCCTTGTTCCAAATATGCCTTTATACAGTAAGTACCTAGATAAAGCAATTACTTTTGTACTTTAAGATGATAATGCTGCTTAGACAATAAATTCATTATGCTTCATAATACATTAAAACACACATTTTCAAATTTTAGATGTGTTTAATGCAACAGTGACCATTTTTCTGACCGTCCAACATTAGAATAGGAAGAATTGCAATACAGACATTTTTTCCTTTTGGATTGAATAGTATCTTGCTGTTTTCATCACCATCTATTACATCTATTTTTTATTTTTAAACAATTTTGTTATAGCTATGACAGTGAAGGCCGTTTGACAAATGTTACTTTCCCAACTGGGGTAGTCACAAACTTGCATGGGGACATGGACAAGGCTATCACAGTGGATGTTGAAACATCTGGCAGAGAGGAAGATGTCAGTATCACTACAAACTTGTCATCCATTGATTCCTTCTATACTCTGGTTCAAGGTAAGTGTACACTTCTGTTGAAATCAAAAATTATCAACTTAGACTTTTGTTTTATTTTGTAAAAGGAAAAAGTGTACCACCAAAACATTTAAAAGTACATTTCAAGCCTGCTTGTATGGTTTCCTTTTCCAGTATACTATGACTAGAGGGAAACTATTAATTTTTCCATTGTACAACTACATACATCAGTGTTCAAACGTGAAAGCTTTTGATTAAAATAAGAAGAAAACAGAATTAGGTATTGAAAAGCTATATCCATTACAGTAATCCCTCCTCCATCGCGGGGGTTGCGTTCCAGAGCCACCCGCGAAATAAGAAAATCCGCGAAGTAGAAACCATATGTTTATATGGTTATTTTTATATTGTCATGCTTGGGTCACAGATTTGCGCAGAAACACAGGAACGTTATTCAAACACTGCAAACAAACATTTGTCTCTTTTTCAAAAGTTTAAACTGTGCTCCATGACAAGACAGAGATGACAGTTCCGTCTCACAATTAAAAGAATGCAAACATATCTTCCTCTTCAAAGGAGTGCGCGTCAGGAGCAGATAATGTCAGAGAGATAGAGAAAAGCAAACAAATCAATAGGGCTGTTTGGCTTTTAAGTATGCGAAGCACCGCGGCACAAAGCTGTTGAAGGCGGCAGCTCACACCCCCTCCGTCAGGAGTAGAGAAAGAGAGAGAGAGAGAGACAGAGAAAAACAAACAATCGAAAATCAATACGTGCCCTTCGTGCTTTTAAGTATGCGAAGCACCGTGCAGCATGTCGCTTCATGAAGCAGCTGCACAGAAGGTAGCAACGTGAAGATAATCTTTCAGCATTTTTAGACGAGTGTCCGTATAGTCTAGGTGTGCGAACAGCCCCCCTGCTCAATCCCCCTACGTCAGGATCAGAGAAAGTCAGCGCGAGAGAGAGAGAAAAGTAAGTTGGGTAGCTTCTCAGCCAGCTGCCAGTAGCGTCCCTTGTATGAAATCAACTGGGCAAACCAACTGAGGAAGCATGTACAAGAAATTAAAAGACCCATTGTCCGCAGAAATCCGCGAACCAGCAAAAAATCAGTGATATATATTTAAATATGCTTACATATAAAATCCGCGATAGAGTGAAGCCGCGAAGCGCGATACAGCGAGGGATTACTGTACATTAAATACTACTAAATCATGTTGTTGGTGGGCTGGATATTTTTCCCTTCTTCTATAATCAATTTGACACACCCCTGGCTACATGGCCTGACTAGAACAAGAAGATACAGAGCAACAACAATATGAATAAAAAAGGAAGTAGTAATGTTGGTTTTAATGCCACATAAACAAAAGAAATATTGCTCTTTTCGCATTGAATCAAAGCAATTTAAACTAAAATTCTGACTAGCAGCAGTACTAGGGTGTTGTACCGTGTTAGCCATTATGAATGTAGAGAAAAGCCAAGCAAAATGACACCTTTTATTGGCTAACTAAAAAGATTACAATATGCAAGCTTTCGAGGCAACTCAGGCCCCTTCTTCAGGCAAGATGACTAGCAGCAGAAACCTAAAAAGTTAAATCTGAACAAATGTAGCTCGTTTATTAAATAAATTATCCACTGTATATTTGACTCAACTGTCAAAAAAAGGTTTGTGCATCCTGTAAATTGGAGCTCATTGGACCAATAACCATTTCAGTTTTCAGTTTAACTCATTGACAGATTTCATGCATACCCAATTTCAGTTTGCAATGTTGTAATATTATTGTACTGTATACAATTAAAAAGTAAGGTTTTCCTCCATAAAAATAATGGAAAATTTTAAAGGATAATGAATTCAAATAAATATTCATATAAAATTGTAGATTACATTTATGATGTTCTGCAAGCAGAAACAAAGATATGGGAGCAAAACAAAAAACAAAGAAACAAACAGCTCAGTGAGAATGAGATCAGAATGAAGATGTACATGTTACCATTGAAACATATAATACTATTAAGTCATACACTAATGAGGCATCCTATACATAAAAAGGAAGTATAACATGAAAAGCAACAGTAACATAATAAATTATTATTTCTTAAATTGCATATTTCAGGTAGTCCCCATTGTTTGAAAAAAATAAGTAGCAAATTTTAATAACATTAAACCACAGAATCTATGGAAAAGATAATTTGTTACTTGATGTAATAACTTTGTTAAAGTGTTAAACAGGTTCTTGTTTTAGAACTTTATTGAGGCTATTCCATTATTTCACTAAAATAATAGAGTATATCAATTACAGTATTAACAGGTTATACACTTTAATAGAAACATTCATATTATATTGTTGACATATAGTACACTCTCCTCTTCAATATGAAGTATTTCTAACTGCTGTACTGAACATGATGCTTCAGGAGGTACCAAAGGTTACTGACCCTCTGCTTGACTAAATTTTGTTAAAATTATATTCTAAATGAGGCTTCATTCCTCATATTTTACACTTGTCAATGCAGTTGTACATAACATTCATTAGCCTTTTTACTTACAGACTGAATTTTTTTTCTTTGAATGGTTTTTCAAAATTCAGCTTATTCTGAGCTTGGCATAACTGGCATATTGTTGGCATAACTAACAGATACACAATGTCTTCAGCTTACTCACAAATCTGAAACATTTCAAATGTATGTATTCCTTTAGAAACATTAATTTGAGCCATATTTTTCACAACTAAGTCAAAACATTTTGCTAAGTTGTCTTGCTCTAACATGTTATGAAAGTGGGCCTTACTGAATTTTCTGTTTATGTCACTGATATAGTACAAATAGGATAATTGTTTTCATGATATGAAAATTAAATATATTTAGAATCTCAAATAAATTCTTCTTGAGGAATTATAATAAATGATGAGCGATATCTTTTTTAAAGGAATGTATTTTTTTGTATATGAAAAGTCTTAGAAATGAATATCTGCCAACAAAGATGTTTTTCCTGTTATGGGTTATCCCATAGCAGGGAAGTAATTAGAACCCTGAAAGCAGGTTTCGAATGGGAAGGAAAGGTACTGGAAAATAGACATCTCATGGGAAGTCAGGCTGTAACCCTTATTTCAGTAAGGGAGTGAAGAATATGGATAATCTTCTGTTGACTGGAAAGGTGGTGGGGAGGCAGGTGAGGGGGGGTGTATTTGTTCATAAAGTAGCTCAACTACCAGTTCGGGGCTCTTATTGCAAAATTGCACTTATTGCTAGGGCTTATTGAAAATAGAGCAGAAGTTGCTTGATATGAGGAAAGCAGACAGGAGAATAAAATTGAGAAAAACATTATTAATAGGATAGGAAGGCAATGGGTTCCACAATATACTTAAGAATAAAGGTTCCTGTACATGGTTCAGGTTATCTAGTATAAGATCAGCTTAAAATTATTAAAATGAGGCATCCATGCCATACTCATTTAAAAAGGAAAGAGCAAGTGTTTTAAAATCTGTCCAGGGAAATACTGACATAATCTGATCCACTAACAATTCAGGAAGGCTATTTGTGCTAACCTGTCAGAAGAGGTAGCCATCAAATTAGATTAAAACAAGATCCTGTCTCTTTGAACTGTACAAGTTTCATATTACTTGTCAAACCGATGAAAGAGATATTGACCATAATGTTATACATCTTTTAGGTGCACTTTTGTGTGTCTGCTGTAACATTAAATGACTTGCCGGTTTTAGGATTTAAACTTCAAATTAATATTGAGTCTTGCATTACCTTTATTGTTAACTTTTCTCCTAGACCAACTAAGAAATAGTTACCAGGTCGGATATGATAACTCCCTAAGAATCATTTATGCAAATGGAATGGATAGCCACTTTCAGACGGAGCCCCACATCCTGGCTGGACCTTCTAGCCCCATAGTGGCACGACGAAATATGACTCTGCCTGGAGAAAATGGACAGAACCTGGTAGAGTGGAGATTCCGCAAAGAGCAGACCAGAGGCAAAATCATTGTATTTGGCAGAAAATTAAGGGTATGAATACTATATAATACCAGTTTAATTATCTTTGTTTTAACTTGTAAGACGTTTAAATACTGCATTAAAAATTGCAAATTAAATTGTTGCAGTTGTTTCAGAACATGTTCCTAGTTCAAAATCATTGGTGCAGGAATATGTCTTTTTTTTTAACATAACAAATCAGTTCCTATTATCTCCATTTCATATAGTTGCAAGTTTGCAACCAGTGTATTAAGGAGTTAAAAAAAAAAAACTGACTAAGGGTAATTGCTGCAGACTTTATCATACTTTCAGACATAACATCTTATGTAATTATTCCACATTCTTTTGATCTAATTTTAAAAACATTTAAAAAAAAGAGTATTTTTGGTGGTAGCATGTCTTTCCGAATTACAATATGAGAGATAAACTTGTTATTGGTGTCCTGTGTTTTTCAGACATATGCAGCATGTGGGAACCTGGAATTCCCTCAGTATTAATAAACTGGCATTGTTATTTTTTTTTATAGAAAATAAATTGGGCTAGGGTCAGAATATGATTTGCTCTGCTTCCATTTCTGAAGCTTGTCATCTTTAAATGAATGGCTCCTGCTGTGAAAAACTTTGCATGGATACACTCTAATATTTCTTTTTACCGGTTGGGTAAACTCTGAGGGGCTTAATTTAAGAGAGTTTGAAAAAATGCCAGAGTGTCTTTCAGTTTAATGAAACCCTTTAAAATTGCTGTTAATCTAATGCCTTCCACTTACATCAAGAACTCCCAAAATTAATTTACTGTCAAAGAGAATCAATCATGGTAAATGGTGTTTAAACAGTGACTTGTCATTCGGAAGCATTAAGTAGGTGGTGTTGATTTATTTCTATGCGCTTTGTTTGTTTTAAAAAGGTAAATGGCAGGAATCTACTCTCTGTTGACTATGATCGCACAATTCAGACAGAGAAAATATATGATGACCATCGTAAATTTTTGCTCAAGATCAATTATGATGCATCAGGACATCCAACCTTGTGGGTACCAAGCAGCAAGCTGATGTCTGTCAATGTCACCTATTCACCTACAGGACAGGTCACTAGTATTCAAAGAGGCACCACTAGTGAAAAAGTAGAATATGACAGTCAGGGGAGAATTGTCTCTCGGTTATTTGCTGATGGAAAGATGTGGAGTTACACATACCTCGAGAAGGTAAGTTGACCATATTAAAAATGAACTTAATGCACACTTCCTAATGTAACACAGCTGTCCAGAAATAATGTCTGAAATTATCTGTAAATATTACGGGAGTGATTCATACTAAAAGAAAAATTATGAAGAAAAAATGAAACCTTAAAAATATATCTATTGATGATTTGTATTCTATCATTGGTTCATGTCTAGTACATACATTTTCTCTTCCGTGGTCAGCAAAGAGGGGAAGGTTACAGAAATAAAGATACCAAAGTAAACATATTAAAATAGAAATGTGTTTACAACTCAGCCAATGGAAGTTTCAAGCGACTTAGTTTTAGAGGATGAGAGACAACATAAAATGATTGTCTATTTATGTTTCATAAGTGTACTTTTTTGAAAATGTATACAGCTATACACATTCTGATTTAACATAATAATCTTAATAACAAGTATTATTTTTTCCAACCGTTAAACAAGTGATTTTTTTTTCTACACATCACATATGTGAATTTAAAAGAAACTTTTACAAGAGACAAAAATTACTAATACAAGTGATACTAAATATATTTTAATGGAATATTCTGCTTTTGTTAAAATCTCTGTTTAATAATCAGTTCTTTTGGGCCTTTTTTGCATATATCAGTTCCTCCTGTCACACAGCAAATTGTTTAATTACCTGCTGTTTTGCTAAGTGAATTTGACAGTAAATGGAGCCTACCTTATAATACAAGTACCAGCATATTATGAATCCAGAGCTAATAATTGCAAAACCCTTTAGAATTATGCATCCAAGTACATTAAATGGGGCAGCAGTAAAGACTTGTAGGTCAAGGATAACTCAATTAAAAAAGGAAATCATTGCTGAAATAGAATGTTAATACCTGTTGTCATGCAATTTGCATTTTAATGCCCAAATGTATAATTATTCCATCTTCTTCCTTTTTAGTCAATGGTGCTATTGCTTCACAGTCAACGGCAGTACATCTTTGATTATGATTTATTGGATCATTTGTCTGCCATAACAATGCCAAGTGTTGCCCGCCATACTATGCAGACTATTCGGTCAATTGGGTATTATCGCAATATTTACAACCCTCCAGAAAGCAATGCCTCTGTTATTGTGGACTACAGTGAAGATGGTCAATTAATGCAAGTTGCTCACTTGGGAACTGGAAGAAGAGTTTTGTATAAATACAGAAGGCAAACTAAGATCTCTGAAATTTTGTATGACAGCACCCGAGTCAGCTTTACCTATGACGAGACCGCAGGTGTTCTTAAAACTGTAAACCTACAGAGTGAAGGATTTATTTGCACAATCAGATACAGACAAATAGGTCCTCTGATTGACAGACAGATATTTCGATTCAGTGAAGATGGAATGGTTAATGCTCGGTTTGATTATAGCTATGACAACAGTTTCCGAGTGACCAGCATGCAGGGTGTAATAAATGAAACCCCTCTTCCAATTGACCTCTACCAATTTGACGATATTTCTGGTAAGGTTGAACAATTTGGTAAGTTTGGAGTCATCTATTACGACATCAACCAAATAATTTCAACTGCTGTCATGACATACACCAAACATTTTGACTTTCATGGCCGCATCAAAGAAATCCAGTATGAAATTTTTAGATCACAAATGTACTGGCTGACAATACAGTATGACAACATGGGCCGAGTCACCAAAAGAGAAATCAAAATTGGACCATTTGCCAATACCACCAGATATGGTTATGAATATGATGTTGATGGACAACTACAAACTGTTTACCTGAATGATAAGATTATGTGGCGGTACAATTATGACTTAAATGGAAATCTCCACTTGCTTAATCCCAGTAATAGTGCACGCCTCACACCACTACGATATGATTTACGTGATAGGATTACTCGTCTTGGAGATGTACAATATCGACTGGATGAAGATGGTTTTCTTCGTCAAAGAGGAGCTGAGATATTTGAGTACAACTCCAAAGGCCTCCTTGTTCGTGTTTATAGCAAAGGCAATGGTTGGACAGTACAATATCGTTATGATGGCCTAGGGAGAAGAGTTTCAGCAAGGACTAGTCTAGGACAGCATCTTCAGTTCTTTTATTCTGACCTCAACTACCCAACAAGAATAACTCATGTCTATAATCATTCTAGTTCTGAGATCACATCCTTATACTATGACCTTCAAGGTCATCTTTTTGCTATGGAGATCAGCAGTGGAGAGGAGTTCTATATCGCTTGTGACAATACTGGTACACCATTGGCTGTTTTTAGCAGCAATGGTTTAATGCTGAAACATGTTCAATACACTGCCTATGGAGAGATTTACTTTGACTCTAACCCTGACTTTCAGCTTGTAATAGGATTTCATGGTGGTCTATATGATCCTCTGACCAAGCTAATCCATTTTGGTGAAAGAGACTATGACATTCTTGCAGGCCGATGGACCATTCCCGATATTACTATCTGGAAAAAAATGGGCAAAGATCCTGCTCCTTTTAACCTTTACATGTTTCGCAACAATAATCCAGTCAGCAGAATCCATGACATAAAAGAGTATGTTACAGGTAGGATGAAATTTACACACTATTTGTAAATTTGATGAAAATGTTTTATTCTTTCCTGTACTACTACATTAGAACTGCAGGAATAAAAATATATATAAAGTGATACTTAAGTAATAAAATGAAATCGTGATAGTCAAAGTTTAACTTAATTCATAAATAAAAGTTTACTGTGTATCGTTTTATTTTGTTAGGTCTTTATTAAAAAGAATAAGTTGTTTGTCTCAGTGTAATCACAGGTATTATATTTATGTGTATTTTACATTTGTACAAGACAACTTTATTTAAATACAGTGGATATAAAAAGTCTACACATCAAGATCACAGATTTTGTGTAATACAAAATGAAACCCAAGAGAAATCCTGTTAGAACTTATCCTACCTTAATTGCAAAATTGCAATCTATACAAAGAAGTTGAAAACAATTCAGAAAACGTTTAGTAAAAAGGAAAAGAATTAATCATACATACACCTGGTTGTATTACTTTGCACGCTCTTTAATAATCAAGGATGTGGCTTGCATGCAGAATCAACAAATCACACCATGTCTCATCTCAGATAGTAGTTAGTATGCACCTGACCATCAATTAACACTAGAATTACCAGAGCCTACGAAGAAACTCGTATATCCGGCCCACCTTAAGTCGCTTCTTAAATCCATTCACACCTCTCCGCCAGCATCCTTTGTCCTCTAAATGTGCTGATAAGACACAAGCTGCCAGCAGCCGGCTATTCCATCCCCCCACCGACTTAGAACATGAGCGAAGTTTTCCCAGCTCACGCCTTGATTGATTATGTGGGAGTGAAGTGGAGTTCTACAGTGGAAATAAGAGATCATTATTCTAAAGTAATCTGTGTAAACACATTGTTAAAACAGAAACTTTGTCATATTTTAGTAATAAATGTTACAAAATGTAGTAGGCATAAACTATAGAATGTGTAAAGCCCGAGTTCCAAAGATCAAATAAACACTTTCACAAAAGCTTCAAGGACAATACAACAGCCTCTGTGGCGTAGCGCATTAAGATTTGCCTCTTAGAACACAACAGCTCTGCCGCCTCTCAGACCCGAGTTCGATTCCCCGCTAAGGATAAAATGTTGCTTTTTTTTTTTTTTTTTTTAACCTCAAACGGACATAAAATTTATAAATTGGTATGCACTGTCAGTTAATGAGATCGTTATATTTTCATGTGGGATGCTCCTTTTAAAATATTTTTTTAACAATTGAGACTGCAATTAACAGGAACAACTGTCCTTATAACTGTTATTTTTAAGATCCATAACACACAGACAGACGAGCACTGCGTAATAAGGAGACAGACAGGCAGAGATATATAAATAAACAGGGAAGGCACATGTACTGAAAGAAAAAAAAGATCAACGTGCGTTGTTCCTGTAGCAATGAATGAGCTCACGTGCTCTAACATCACCCCTCCCCCCATCTGACTCTCTAAGTAACAACAACGCACGTTGATCTTTTTTTTTCTTTCAGTACATGTGCCTTCCCTGTTTATTTATATATATCTGCCTGTCTGTCTCCCTATTACGCAGTGCTCGTCTGTCTGTGTGTTATGGATCTTAAAAGTAACAGTTATAAGGACAGTTGTTCCTGTTAATTGCAGTCTCAATTGTTAAAAAAATATTTTAAAAGGAGCATCCCACATGAAAATATAACGATCTCATTAACTGACAGTGCATACCAATTTATAAATTTTATGTCCGTTTGAGGTTAAAAAGAAAAAAAAAAAAAAGCAACATTTTATCCCTAGCGGGGAATTGAACTCAGGTCTGAGAGGCGGCAGAGCTGTTGTGTTCTAAGAGGCAAATCTTAACGCACTACGCCACAGAGGCTGTTGTATTGTCCTTGAAGCTTTTGTGAAAGTGTTTATTTGATCTTTGGAACTCGGGCTTTACACATTCTATAGTTTATGCCTACTACATTTTGTAACATTTATTACTAAAATATGAAAAAGTTTCTGTTTTAACAATGTGTTTACACAGATTACTTTAGAAACGGAAGTCTTCCAAATAACGATCTATCATTTCCACTGTAAAACTCCACTTCACTCCCACATAATCAATCAAGGCGTGAGCTGGGAAAACTTCGCTCACGTTCTAAGTCGGTGGGGGGATGGAATAGCCGGCTGCTGGCATCTTGTCTTTTATCAGCACATTTAGAGGACAAAGGATGCTGGCGGAGAGGTGTGAACGGATTTAAGAAGCGATTTAAGGTGGGTCGGATATACGAGTTTTTTCGTAGGCTCTGGTAATTCTAGTGTTAAAGTGACCCTGATTGAGATAAAATCTGGCCGTTCCTGTGGGATTATTCTGATATCTTCTTGGTTTCAACATACTTCAAAAGCTATGGTCCACAAAGTGCTTCTAAAACATGAGCGAGATCACATCATTGAAATCTATTAATCAGGACAGGAGTACAAAAAAGTATCCAAAGCATTAAACATCCAATGGAGCACAGTGAAGTCAGTCCTCAACAAGCGGAGAAAATATGGGGCGGATTGATGAGAAGACAAGGAGAAAGCTGGTCAGGGAGACCACTAAAAGGCATATAGCAACATTAAAGTAGCACAGGATTTCATGGGAAGTACTGGTTGTTCCCTCCATGTAATAATAAATAATTAGGCAGTGTGGTGGCTCTGAGGCTAGGGATCTGCACTGGCAATCGGAAGGTTGCCGGTTCGAATCCCGTAAATGCCAAAAGGGGCTCTGCTCTGTTGGGCCCTTAAGCAAGGCCCTTAACCTGCAATTGCTGAGCGCTTTGAGTAGTGAGAAAAGCGCTATATAAATGCAAAGAATTATTATTATTATTAATTCTTTGCATTTATATAGCGCTTTTCTCACTACTCAAAGCGCTCAGCAATTGCAGGTTAAGGGCCTTGCTCAAGGGCCCAACAGAGCAGAGTCCCTATTGGCATTTACGGGATTCGAACCGGCAACCTTCCGATTGCCAGTGCAGATCCCTAGCCTCAGAGCCATGTAACAACAATCCGTCATATTTTTTATATATCTGGGTTGTGGGGTAGGGAAGCAGAATGAAAGCCTTTTCTCATAAAGAAAAACATTCAAGCCTGGCTAAAAGTTACAAAAAGGTATATGCAGTCTTCTACAACCATGTGGAAAAATATATTATGGTCTGATGAGACCAAGGTTGAACTATTTGACAATAATTCCAAAAGGTATGTTTGGCACAAAAATAACAGCACATCCTCAAAAGAATACCATACCCACAGTGAAGCATGGTGGAGGCAGCATTATACTTCGGGGCTGCTTTTTTTCAGCTAGAACTAGGGTATTAGTCAAGGTGGATGGAATCATGATTAGCTCCAAGTACAGTATCAGTCTATTTTAGCACAAAACCTTCAAGCTTCTGCTAGCTGAAGATAAAGAGGAACTTCACCTTTCAGCATGGCCATGACCAAAGCACATAGCAAATCAACACAGCAATGGCTTCATCAAAGAAGGATCAACATTATGGAATGGCCGAGCCAGAGCCCAGACTTCAATGCAATTGAAAATCTGTGGGATGACTGGAAGAAAACTGTGTACAGAAGATGCTCTCGTAATTTCACAGATCAGGAAATTTTTTGCAAGGAGGAGTGGGCAAAAATTGCTAAGTCCAGATGTGCCAAAACTGATAGACTCTTACCCAAAAGACTAAGTGCTGTAATAAAATCAAAACATGCTTCACCTAAGTATTAGTTTAGGGTTTGTGTATACCAATGCAATCACGTTTTTGTTTGATTTTCTTTTTCCACTAAACAGTTTCTGATTTGTTTTCACCTTTTTTGTATACATTGCTATTTTGCTATAAAGGTGGAATATATTCTGACAACATTTCTCTTGGTTTCATTTTTTTCATCACACAAAACCTACCATTTTGGCCAGGGGTGTTGTAGACTTTTTATGTGCACTGTAGATGCTACAGTATTTTTCAGTAATGTGAAATATATTAATATTGTAGTCAATAAAACCTTGCACATACACCCTTTTATGATCATCTTATCAAATAAATTATCTTTATCATCCTCTATTGGTTTACACTTTTATTACTTTCAAATATGTAAGAAACCATCTTAACGTTTGTTTTATCTTGGTAGAGTAATATGTTGCTCTACTTTCCCCTATTGTATTATTAATAAGTAGCCTTTGTCAAAATGCCTAATCTCACAGACTTACCACTGTTTATAAGGTATTATAGTATATAACTTATCCCCACCTTCCCTTCTATATCTATAACCTCAGGCAATTAGGTGTAGTAAAAAGACAAGCAGGAGTTAAGTTACACATAAAACAATGATAATGATAATATTCATAAATAATAACAATATGCAAAGTACATTTGAATATTGGCAACCATACAACGTGATTAAATGGTGATGTGTAGTTTCAGGCGGCACACAGACTTGTAGTGATTTAAAATGTCTCTAGTTAAGGCATCATTGGTGCTCAGCTTTCTTCAGAACAGGCCGCAAGTCTGTTCAAATATGGCTACCAAGCTGTTGTCTCCATTGTGTTGTCCTTTCAGTTCATCAGTTTGGTCTTCATGATCAGAGGTTAGTAAGAGAGATACTTTATCATATGTTGGTTAGTAAGAGAGAGATTGTGAGGTTAAACAAGTAAATTTATAGATTTTCTGTCCAACCCCTAGAGCCAACAGGACATCATGGTACTTAAAAGCTTCTGATCCAAGCCAATTCCAAACAGCCATACTTCAGACCAATGGGGGAAATAGAACATCTTAACACCTGCCCCCAAACCATATGTTAATGTAACCTGGTTTTCTTGCAGGGGTTGAAAAACTTTAGCAGAGAAATACTCGCCAAACTGGTTTAAGGCATATCTCCCCCCATCTCTGTCGTACAATTCAAAGAGACCCATTCCTAAGGGGGGGGTGGGGTGGGGGGGGGGGGGGCGGTATGGATAAACACTCAGTAATGTAACACTAAATTACATTGCTTTGCCTAAATTACAAATAAAGACATACAAAATATTTATCAAGTTATATGCAAAATCTCACATCACAACAACATTCTACAGCAAAAGAAAAACCACTAGCAACTGTTTTAAAACTATTCTTTCTCAGAAAAAAATCTTTTTACATTAAACCATTAATAGTGTGCAATGAGTTATAGTATGCCATACATCATTTAATCATAAGTATCACTTAAACAGTAAATGATAAATGCAATATTATTTTTAAAACGTTTTATTATTATACTTTCCATCTCATCAGACTTGACATTTTTTTCTCTTATGTAGATGTCAACAGCTGGTTGGTGACATTTGGATTCCATCTGCATAATGCAATTCCTGGATTTCCAGTTCCTAAATTTGATCTAACTGAACCTTCTTATGAACTTCAGAAGAGTCAACAGTGGGACGATTTACCTGTAAGACACATTTTCAACTTACAGGCACGGCCTTTCATAAAGTCCAATTGTTAATACTTCACAATGCAGGGAATGATTCAGCAGAACACACTGTACACTTCCATTACATTTAACATGCCTGTTAACAAGTTCACATTCTGCAGGGGGCAGAAGGATTTTAAATTCAAGTGTTTTAGTAAAAATGTTAGTTGCATGCTTGTTAGGATGGATGGATGAATGTATTTTTTATTTTTTAAATAAACAAAGCTGAAAATTAAAAAAAGGTAATTATTGTTTAATGGTTTAAGTGGTAGCTTTTCCATTTTAAGCAAGTTTAATTCTTCATTTATCCATCCATCCATTCATTCAATTTCAAATCTGCTCATATAAGTAACGGTCACAATTGCAGTAGTGAAATCCTACAAAAATCATCCCTACGAATGCTATTTTTGATTAAAATGAAATTTTGTAAATAATATGCTTTCTCTAGCACAAAACAGTAATGTTGACACTTTGTATTTTTACAGTTTTATGTCAAACTATGTTGATCACTTGAAATTATTTATCTCTTTTAACACTAGAATTACCAAAGCTTATGAGAAAACTCGTAAATCCGGCCCACCTTAAATCCACTCGCACATCTCCATTCAGTGTCTTTTGTCTTTTAAATGTGTCGATAATCCCAAGCAGCCTGCTATACCATCTCCCCCACCACTGGAGAAACTGCAAAAACCTCTCCCAACTGATGCCTTGTTTATCAGTGAGTCAGGTACCTAGGCGAAAAGAAAAATATCGCTATTCAGAACACATCCATGCTGGACATTGTATGTGCCCAAAAAAGAAGTCTAACTACATTCTCGTACCATTGCTTGCGTACTAAAGTGTCAGCAGGTATTTTTCGTGGCATTACACGTGTAATTTGTGAGCATGCATACAGAGGAAGTTCTGCAATCTACTTGTGACTTTACGCTATAGGAAGATAAGTAAATAAATCAAGATAAGTAACATTCGATCTGGCTTTTATATAAGTAACATAAATGCTTCTTATGTAAAGACCATCACAAAACATAATCACAAACAGGAGTTTGCACGATACGTCGGCGAGCTCTGTAAGCTGTGCTGTTTCTTTGAAGAACAGGTGATTGGCAGGATGATGCCAGACCGCGTCCTGTATCCAAACGGTGCCATCTTTCGCCTTTACGCCTGGTGCAGATGCGTTGTTCTTATATGTGAGTGGACGTTTCTTGCGGGGAGGGCTTCTGTTCTCTTTCTCCGATCTGAGTCCACCTTTGTTATAGCTCATCTTTATTTGAAAACAGCAGTGTCAGATCGGGGCAAGCGTGAACGCGACTGAGAGAATAAAACTGAACAAAAAAAAAAAAAAAACGCTAACCTTTACAAGTACCATACATTTACACCGTCTTTTATAGACTCAAATCAAATGTACGCTTTTATTGTATAATAGTAACAATAAGAACAGCTCACTACTCAAAACGTTTATTTTGGGACACGTTAAGACTCAAACCCAGGATCTTTTGAATAGAAGTCAGCAGCTCTAACCACTGTACTACCCAAGTAGTCAGGATAACCAGCAACACTAACCTGATTTTGGTTATAGTCTTGGGAAGAAAAGCGCATTTGTTCTGTTATACTTGTATCTTTTGTGAAAGTGCTTATTTGATATTTGGACTTCAGTCTTCACCAATTATACACTTCATGTCAAAATGTTGTGGTTAGTACTAAAACATGGAAAAAGTTTGTCTTTTAGATATGTGTTCAGTATTTCCTGTTATCCTACACTTACACAGATCTTTGTAGACACGGAACACACGTGAAATGCATATGTTTTGAATAACAATATTTTTTTTAGCCTAGGTACCTGACTCACTGATAAACAAGGTTTCAGTTGGGAGAGGTTTTTGCAGTTTATCCGGCAGTGGGGGGGATGGTATAGCAGGCTGCTTGCTGCTTGGGATTATCGACACATTTACAAGACAAAAGACGCATCCACGTCCAAGTGGATTTAAGGTGGGCCGGATTTACGAGTTTTCTCATAAACTTTGGTAATTCTAGTGTTAAGACATAGAATGGAAGCGTTCGGCACATTATATGTTCAAAGAAAAATTTACACTTGATGCAGAACTGAAAAGCTGAAGTTTTCTTAACTTTTTAGTGACTATGTATATAAAACATTACTTATTCAAAATTTTACATATAAGATGGCACAAAATGTGGTTTATGACCATTCAAACTGTACTAAACAACACTAAGATGATTTTTATGTTTGTGTTCATACAGTACATGAAGCTATTTTATGTGTGCAATAAACATTATTGCACTGATTTTTTTAAATCATTGCGTTAACTGTGAGGGGTTCTGGGGCCTCTGCTGCTTGCTATTCGGGCCCTGTATTTGCAGAGATAGAGTTGTATAGACAGGAAAATTCAAAATACAGTGGTGCCTTGACTTACGGGTTTAATTTGTTCCATGATGGAGCTTGTAACTCAAATTACTTGTACAGTGGAACCTCGGTTCACGAACGTCTCGGTACACATACAAATCGGTTTACGACCAAAATGTTCGCCAAACTTTTGCCTCGGTTCACGACCACACACTCGGTATACGAACAAGCCAGTTTCCCTTTCGGTTTGTACATGTTCAGTCTCTCCCTGTGCATTTCCTGTGCAGCGAGCAAGAGAGAGAGCGTGCGACACACACATACACACACAGGCAGCACGAGAGAGAGCTGGACGCATAAGGATTTTGTTTTCACTTCTGTTTACAGCGATTGGTTCGTAGCGTGCATTGTTGCAATGTTACTTTTCTTGGTGGTTTATTAAATTACAGATTTTTTTCAAATGTTCATTTTTTTCCCTGTGCTTAAAACTCATTATGGAAATCAGCTGTAAAATCTTTACAACTCTGTTCGATTACTGAGTGACTCTTAATAGTCTTCATTCCTACAAGCCCAAATGGTCAAATTCTAAATTTTGCAGGTGCGGCAAAAATTCGTACAGGATCCCCTGTCTAATAAGTTTCCTCGTCCATCCTTCAGTTTACCTAATCCCAATATAAAAATAATTGACTATTCCAATTTGATGAAGGAAAAATACCCTTTTTCTTAGCCTGTCATCACATTTAATCTAGAAGTGACTACACTTTAATTTCCCAGACTTTTGCTGTTGTTTCCTTATCCGAGCATAAATATGGTGTCATGATCATTCATTTTCTTTTCCTTTCACTTCTTTCTGCCAGAAACTGGCCTCCAAAACTAGACAAATTAATAATCAAATTATAGGTGATTCGTCATTTGTCTAGCTACATATAAAAGGTGCTAGCTATAATAGTGTGTCCTACAAAATTGTAATCCTTCTTTTTCTAATTTTATTTCTTTTCTAAAAAGTGTGGACTCAGTGACCAAACTAGGGAGACTTCGGTCAAAATGCTTCCACCTACTCCAAAAAAATTGATTCAGCAAATAATTTGACAAGTATGAAGTAATCCTTCAGACTGTAACTGACATTTTTTTCTGAACTTTTTGGCCAATTTGCAGTAAAACATCTTGCCCCATGCTTAAAAACAGCCATCCATACATTCATTCTAATTAGTCGTGTTTTATTCAGTACTGTCACAATGCACACAAAACTTTCCACCTCCTTGTAATTACTGATAGAGTTAAAGCTTGACACAGAGGAAGCTTCTGACCATATAACCTGGGCCTTTCTTGAGCTTCTTGCCCTTCATAAATTGGATCTAATCACTCTTAGTAATACTACTAGTATTACTTGGTAATAATAAAAAAACATCTCCAGCTATTGTGTTAATAATCTTTGTAAGAACAGAACCAAGATTGTTTGAACAACAGTCTGAACCAAAGACATTATTCAGAAACCATAGTCAAATTCTTTTCATGATTGTTACTAAACCTTGGTTTAATTGTTTTAGTTTTCCATAAGGTAACATACACTAAAATCATGGCACTTTAAAGTCATTGTCAAATCCTCTCAGAATCTTCAACAAATTAAACTTGTATTTTCTGTCTGTATGCAGTTATTTTTTTCCTTGATCCAAATCTTAGAAACAAGTTTATGCATTCCATCTTTTATATCTTTGGTGTGATCATATCATGTTTCGGGTGTCATTGTCATCAACAACATGGTGACACACGTAAAAAGAAATGCTGGCACATCCCACCGGAAATCCAAATAAAATGAGAAGTATGTTGATGTCATGGATAAAAAAACAGTAACATTTTCAAACAAAAAATGTAGCACTAATAAATAAAAATTCAAGCATGAAGTACAGTGGATCAGGACATTTTCAAGATTCTGTCAAAAAAAACAGCAGTAAGAAATTGAACACCATGAGACCTTTTGTAATGGGATTCTGACATCAGTGCACTAATGGAATTCTGCTTTTTCATGGTAACACCTCCTCAGAATGCCGCATATCCTTAATTAGTTTAGTTCTTATACAGTATGTGCTGATCATTGATGTTTCTGTCTACCACTGCAGTTTAAATATTATTCCTTTTCTCCTATTCTCCTGTTTTTCATTATCCATTACTATCATTACAATGAATATCATCCCCTGCTTCAATCTTGTCAGCTTCTTACTTCACCTTTTCCTTCCAGTTATAATTGTTTCTTTTGGAACACCTTACCAGACTTTGAATGGGGGTTGTACAGTCATTGAAACAACTTTCTAATTTTGGTTATGCTAGGTTATTAATTACAGCTTTTTTAAGAGACAGTACTATTATGTAATGATTAGCTGGTTATTGTTGATGCAAAGTATTCGCAATTATGATAGATGCCCTTATCTGTTATAGCATAGGGTATATGATGTTGTGAGATGGTAAAGATGTATGTTAAATCTGTGCATCAGGGCTGGGATCCTGTAGGATTCAACATACATTATGGCTACAGGACATTTTAACTCTCATACAGGCAAGAATTGCTCGTCAGCATTGGAAATTTAGGATCACAAAATGCCTATAATGAGCATTAAAACTCCAGCAAAAATTCTGGTGCTTTGAATATGAACCGAAACCATTATATTAAAAATATTCTCTCGACTACATATTAAGAATACCATTATACAGTAAAACCTCTTCCATCGCGGGGGTTGCGTTCCAGAGCCACCCGCAAAATAAGAAAATCCGCGAAGTAGAAACCATAGGGTCACAGATTTGCGCAGAAACACAGGAGGTTGTAGAGAGACAGGAACATTATTCAAACACTGCAAACAAACATTTGTCTCTTTTTCAAAAGTTTAAACTGTGCTCCATGACAAGACAGAGATGACAGTTCTGTCTCACAATTAAAAGAATGCAAACATATCTTCCTCTTCAAAGGAGTGCGCGTCAGGAGCACAGACTGTCAGAAACAGAGAGGAAAGCAAACAAATCAATAGGGCTGTTTGGCTTTTAAGTATGCGAAGCACCGCGGCACAAAGCTGTTGAAGGCGGCAGCTCACACCCCCTCCGTCAGGAGCAGGGAGAGAGAGAGAGAGACAGAGACAGAGAAAAACAAACAGTCAAAAATCAATACGTGCCCTTCGAGCTTTTAAGTATGCGAAGCACCATGCAGCATGTCACTTCAGGAAGCAGCTGCACAGAAGGTAGCAACGTGAAGATAATCTTTCAGCATTTTTAGACGAGCGTCTGTATCGTCTAGGTGTGCGAACAGCCCCCCTGCTCACACCCCCTACGTCAGGATCAGAGAAAGTCAGCGCAAGAGAGAGAGAGAGAGAGAGAGAAAAGTAAGTTGGGTAGCTTCTCAGCCATCTGCCAATAGCGTCCCTTGTATGAAATCAACTGGGCAAACCAACTGAGGAAGCATGTACCAGAAATTAAAAGACCCATTGTCTGCAGAAACCCGCGAAGCAGCGAAAAATCCGCGATATATATTTAAATATGCTTACATATAAAATCCGCGATAGAGTGAAGCCGCGAAAGGCGAAGCACAATATAGCGAGGGATCACTGTAATTCCATTATTTTTATTTCTGAATGCCAGATTCCTCAAAGTATATTGAGAAAAGTGGGACCAGCATATGTGCAGAGTATCCAATGTAGTACAGTAAAAAATGACGGGAAAGTTAGACATTTTTTTTTTGGTTCTTTATTTTGCTTTATACAATTTCTTGTATTAGGAATTTGTTAGTTTTCACATACCCCTTGGGGTCAGAACGCAGGGTCAGCCATTGTACAGCATCCCTGGAGCAATTACAGGTTAAGGGTCTTGCTCAAGGGCTCAGCAGAGTAGGATCAGGCAAGCAACTACTGTACTATAATACTAATTTTAAAAGCAGAAAAGATTCTATGCTTAAAGAAAGGAAGCTAGACTGCTGCTAATAATAATACATTTTATTTATATAGCATTTCCCATGCCCAAGGCGCTGCTAATGAACAATAATACATTGAGATATGTTAAGTATTACTTTGGAATGCTCTTAAAGTCTGCTTAGCTGATTCCATAAATGAAGCTTTTATATAATGCATTGTATATAACATTATAAAATTGTAAATGTGTGCTATACAATAGGAAGAGTTTCTGCAAAGGAAAGCATTTTTATACACTAAGAATGTTCATAAATATTACTCACAGTACATAGTGTTATTATAGTGATCGAACTTACATATTTTAATAAACAAGTAAAGGTTATCTTTTTGCAGTCAATTCTAAAATGTTCCTTTATGGTGTGTTGACACAAATGAGATCCATTCATTGTAGATACTGTATGCTAAGCTAAGGTAGCTACTGGGGTGTTTGTTTTTGTAAAGAATAATGCATTAAATTATATTCAGAAGCAGATTTTAAGTAAAGAAATAGGAAGTGTTTAACACAATCTAATTTTAAAGTGTCTTTCTCTTTCCCTGCAGTCCATTTCTGGAGTACAGCAAGAAGTTGTAAGACAAGCAAAAGCTTTCTTGTCATTCGGAAAGATGCCAGAAATTCAGATCAGCAGGCACCGATCCAGCAGGGAAAAGTCATGGCTTTGGTTTGCAACAGTCAAATCCCTCATTGGGAAAGGGGTTATGCTGGCCGTCAGTCAGGGGAGAGTGGTGACCAACGTGCTCAACATTGCCAATGAGGACTGCATCAAAGTGGCAGCTGTTCTAAATAATGCCTTTTATCTGGAGAACTTGCATTTCATCATTGAGGGAAAAGACACTCACTATTTTATCAAAACCAGCTCACCAGAAATTGACCTTGGCACACTACGGCTGACAAGTGGACGCAAAACTCTAGAGAATGGTATTAACGTCACAGTCTCTCAGTCCACCACTGTAGTAAATGGCAGGACTCGCAGGTTTGCAGATGTGGAAATGCAGTACGGAGCCCTGGCTTTGCACATACGCTATGGTATGACTCTGGATGAGGAGAAAGCCCGAATACTAGAGCAAGCCAGACAGAGAGCTCTTTCTAGTGCTTGGGCAAGGGAGCAACAAAGGGTGCGAGATGGCGAGGAGGGTGCCAGATTATGGACAGAAGGAGAAAAGAGGCAGCTGTTAAGTGCTGGAAAAGTACAAGGCTATGATGGGTACTATGTACTCTCAGTAGAGCAATACCCTGAGTTAGCAGACAGTGCTAACAACATTCAATTTCTAAGACAAAGTGAAATAGGAAAGAGGTAACAAACTGTTCATTAACGGCTGCCAAAGAGACTGCCTATGGCTGTTTCTCTCTGGGGAGACAGAGCTAAGTGTTACTGCATCTAGCTACAACTGAGCAAATGTTGGAACATAACTACTACTTAGGCCTTAACAAGGCCATGACACAGATTTATCACTGCAGCACAACCTTGATGGACTCTATGAATGAAGAGCCAAGGAGAAAAGTGGTAGTTAATAAAAACAAAAACTTTTTTTTTTTTTTTTATTATTGACCTTTAAAAGGTGATCTGCTTTAAAAAAAAAAAAAAAAAAAATGTGTTTACATATGCATATCACTGCACTCCGATGGACAAACATGGGAAAAAAAGGCCTATTGGTTTTCTTATAGACAATGTCTATAGCCAGATGTTTGTTTTCCTTCTGAATGGTTGACCTTTGCTTATTTAAGAATAGTCTTGCTTTTATTAGGAACTGACATCTCAGTTTCAAGCCAAAACTGGGAAAGTATTGCTGTTAATATATCAAACTGCTTCTACTGTGCTGCTTTTCGAAAAGGACATTGCCATCAGTGATATGTTAATGAAATGAAGTTTATCATTGATTTTATAATGAAATGGTTTGCCTTGAAGAAGAAAAAAGAAAAAAAAATTTTAAAAAAGACAAATTAGTCATGATAAAAGCAAAGGAAAACCTAGACTTTTGTAAATTATGTGACGAGTTGTTTATGGATTTTTTTACATGAATTCCAAATAACTGTTCATCAAATATTAGTCTCAGAGGAGTTAATTTATGTAAAGTGTTTATACATTAAAATAAAATCTTCAAAAAAAAAAAAAATCACTGCTATATTTTGGATGTGTGAGTAGACTGGAGAGCTTTTGCACAGACATGATTTTTAAAATCTAGTCCTTCGTTTTACAGCAGTATGGGTGCCTACCACACATCATTAGCATACTTTTCAAAGGCTGTGTGAAAAAAAAAATAGACCTGTACATTTGAGGAATAATAATGAATGTTATTTTATGTGAACAAACCAATAAACTAACTGTTCCATTATGTTTATTAGTCATTTTCCCCACCTTGAATAATAACCTTTGATAAAGAGTCTTAACTAAAATATACGGGCTATAAATACACACATACTCACACACACACACACATATTATATATATATATATATATATATATATATATATATATAATATATTGTAAATCCATCCATCAATTTTTCAATCCCTACCTTTTTTTTTTTTTTTAACAAGGTTATGTGCAGGTTGTGCATTCTGCAGCACAAATGGCAACATGGCAGGAACCACAGCTGGACAGCACTGCAGGCCGTGGCAAGGCACACTGATTCACACTGAATACTTGACATGTGTCATTCAGTTTATGACAATGTTTCTGTACTGTGGGAGGAAATCCACACCATCCTGATGAGAACAAGCAAATTCCGAAATGAAGGCATCCCAGCCAAATGTTAAAAAGATGCCTGCAGCATAGGGAAACAAAAACATACACTAATGTATATTATAAAAGATCCTTTTTTTTTTTGGCAAAATATACAGAACCTCTAATTTAATACCTTAATACATCTCTATGGGACCACTTATTTATAGCTTGACTGCAGCAGTCTTTCTAGAATTTTTTGCACTTAAAATACACAGATTTTTTTGGTCTGAAATGAGTAAAACAAATGCACAGTGAGTGAAGAACTGATATGATTAAATGGTGCAATATTTCAATCTCAGCATTATTGATAAGTCAGCATTATCAAAGTATTCTAGCAAGCTTCTTAGTGTATATCCTCAAGTTAGTTGGATTTTTGGAAATATCAAGGCTTTTTTTAGCACTGACCCAGAAACAAGTCTTGTCATCTACTTTTTTACGTAATTAAGCCATAAATACAAATCTAATCTTAGCACTAATTTAATATTTCATTTAAGAATTTAGTAATGTATGGAGTTCTTGTTGATTTTATCATACAACATTTGCCAGCAGTGGTTAGCGCTGTTGCTTCATTGTCTGTGTGAACTTTTCATGTTCTCCCCGTTTGCATGAGGTTATTCCTCCCTCATAACCAAAGATGTGCTGGTTAGGGCAGCTGTTGATTCCAAAGTGGCTTTTGCGTGAGTGTGTGGGCCATGTACTGTAATGGACTCGTTCATGCCTTGTCCAGGGCTGTCATAATAGGCTTCAGCCCCTTTACCCCCCCCCATCACTCTCAGTTAAATTAAGCAGGGTTGACAATGTCAATTTTTATCAGGTTTTTTTTTTTTTTAGTTAATTCTACTTTAATAGATTTATTAATAAATATGTAGATTGTATTTGTTAAATATTGGGAAATATGCATTTTTATGTATGCTATGTTATTTTTGAAAAATATGAAGTTCAGATAATTCTTATATAGTAGTTTTAAAATAATGATATGAAAAGCAATAAAAAGGCAAATGATATAAACACAAACAGTTGAAACCCTATGCAATATGTAACAGAAACATGTGAGAGTACTTATTTAAACTGAATTTATGCATTTTCGATATTTAGCATAACTGTGAAAAACTATGAAATCTCATCTTTTCTTATAATCATAAACACCCTCCTTGTTGTATCAGTTTCATTTCTTACCAACAATTAAAACTTAACTAATTCCACTCAGCCGTGTTCTGTACATGCTTTGTCCAGTTCAGAGTAGTGGAGAACAAAGCCTCATTCCACTGCAATGGGCACATTTCTATATTCTTTCATACCAGGTTAATTTAGTCACCAATCAACCTGTCCTGCACGTCTTTGGGATTTGGGAAGAAAGCTGGATTGCCTGAAGGAAACAACACACAGATATTGACTGCCGCAAAGATTAAAACCCATTCCCCAGAATTGAATGAAATGCTAAAAAATACAGAAACCACAATGTTAATAATAGCAATGTAGCAACTAGTGTAACAGCTAAACTGTTTTATACCCTACTTTTAACTTGCACTTTTTAATTTTTATCTTTCACTGGATTTTCACCCATGCCACTTGTTTAAAGTAAACTACCTGTGCAAGTGTACAAATATGTCCAGTTCCATTTACAGGCTTCCCTTAGATCTGTATTAGCAGTTAGGGACCTCTTCCAGATACTGTTCTTGAAATGGTTCTAATATTGCATTCATGGAAAGTGAAGTTAACAACAGTCTCAGAAATGTTACCAGCTTCATTTTCCACCTACATCCCAAAAATATACAAGTTAGGTTGCCTAATGATTGTAAACTGTCCAGCTGCATTTGAGTATAGTTATGCCTAATGAGGGAACACCTATGATGGAATTGGGTTTCTTTTAGTACTAACTTCTGCCAAGATAGGCTCCACATCCGAGCAACTCTGTACTGAGCAAAGCAGAATTAGAAGATGGACAAATGAATGAATGATTGTTGGTGTTTTGTGTGAAGATAGGTCTGAGATGTGCAAATTGCCCATTTTTCTTGGTCATATGAGTATATTCCTTTTATATGTTTAATAGCGCTACTCCGGTTGGACTTTTTCTCCTCTAATCTGTCCCTGAACAACATTTACCATCCGTATTCAAAAGCCTTCACCTGCCTTTTGCAAGACACTTTCTATCCCTTGTCACACTAGCTCTTAAACCTAGACGAAAGCCCACATATTTTTTAAAAACTAGGTTGCAACTTAGTGTTGAGTAAAAGCAAGTGTCTGTATTGTGACAGCCCAGTGAGAGAGCAGGGCACCAAACTGATGATATAAAAGGTCCTCTAGTTATCTTCAGAGGTGCACAGAGCCATATTGAATGAATGTTAACCTTCAGATAAAGTACAAGTCAAAGTATTTTTTTTGTGTTTAATTTCCAATAAACCATTCGATAATTGTTAAGAGAACATGGAGTAGATACCTAAATATCTATTGGTATTTTGAGAGGAATGTTCTCCAGGCATCATTCAATCCGATTTATTTATGTTATCTCTTTCACACATTGCACTGTGAAACAAAACCTGACTTGGAAAAACCATAAAAAAGGCAAAAATGGAACAATATTCTGAAAAGGGGCAGTTGCTTCGAGTTGTATGACGCCACACTCAGCTATTATGTCATAATGCTCTTCTTCTTTGGCTCTTTGTTTTATTCCTATCTTAAATGTTTTACTCCTGTCCTTGGGCATTTTGTATGTCCTAAAGTTTAAATTCTGTTTGCCTTTGTCATAAGTTAACAGATGTGTAGTAAGTAATAAAACAGATTTACATCTTTGACGTTTATTAGCTCATTTAATCTTCTGTTTGACAACTTTCTTTACAAACTCTAATCACTTATTTCTTCTTGTCTGCAGTATGTAATTGTTTTCTTTGGGGTAGTCCTTTCTGAGGGACAACCATCCAGGTCCTGGCTGACCCCAAACTCTATTTTCCTTAATAAAGGAAATCCCACTCAGTGCTTTTTCAGCATCCTCCCTCAAATCAGCCATCAACATTTCTGAGCATACCAAGTACAATAAAGGAGAAAGCATGCAAACCCACCCCACAGTGCCTCTGCTTGCCAGGTTCCCATTCCCCTTTTCTCCTAATGCTGTGTTTTGTACAGTATGTGTAAGTTATAGAGAAGTCTTCTGTTTCTCTGTTCAATCCCTTTACTTGTATGTTTCACTCGGCTTACATCGCCTTACAATACTACTTATTTCTTCTTCAGCTTTTCGCTTATTCCCAGACTTAATTTATTTCTCTATATAGAAAGCTTCCTGCAAATCTACAAGGTATGCAGGTAACTCCCCATTGACCTCTAGGCTTCTCTAACAAAATGCTCATTACAGCAATCGTTTTACTCATCTTGTGGCTTTTACAAATTAATTTTACTAATGAAATAGCCTATTGTATTCTCTACCCTGCTGTGCAGCATCTTCACACTAAACTTTACATATATGAAATTAAAAAGATCATTCTAAGATTTTGTATATCTGATCCCTTATCATGTTTTCCTAAAATTGCCTTTCTCACAAATCAGATTCTTCCTTACTTGCAGTGTAAGTATTATTTCCTTCCATTTGCTTTTTACAGTATGTTTAATGGGTCCCTTAGAAACAGTCCATCTTCATCACTTGTATATTTATTTTCCTCATTCATTGTTTATTTGTCAGTTCTTTAATTTTAGTATACATTACATTTATATTTCAAACGCCTTGATGTTCTCCATTATTTTTCTCATTAATATTCCGTAAGTGACATGGAAAAGTTTAATATCTTAGCAGACTTTCTTTTCTCAAACTCTGGATTATCCCCTCCATTATACAGTTTCTTTATTTAAATGTATTATATTGAGACATTTGATTGGTCCCTCAGTTTCTCAGCCTTGTATTTCTGTTGCATCCATACTTAGATAAATTTCATCTTTGTAGTCTGTACTAATGACCTCTTTCATAATTCTCTTCATAAACTACTGCTTCTCAATGTCTATTCTCCATCAGTTGTTCATTTATTTTTTACACTATGATTACATTTTCAATCCCTTTGTAAATGTCCTTTAACTCACCACCTCTGTGTGCTGAAGTTGGCATGGACTGCAGTTGGATGATGAATAGAGGTCGTTGAATTGCTTTTGCTGCCCTGCGCTTAGTCCCCACTTTCCCATTTCTGTATCAATGTGCATCTACTTTGTGCTCTTCTCATTCGCATTTCTCTAGTTCTGCCTCACTGCTGTTCTTATTAATCAATTACTTGATTAAACCTGCTTTGTCCAGTACAGGGCAATGTGGAAACCAAATCTTTATCAGCATAAGATGCCAGTCTACCACAAGGCATAGCGGACTGTGCCTACATGAGTTGCCCTGTACACTTCTGTACAGCACCATTTCCCACACTTGGATTCTTCCACTATTACATGCTTATCATACACACTTAGCTATCAAAATAGATGTACTTTTCTACAAACATCACCACCATAAAGTTGCCTATTTTGGAAGTAGTTTCCCATTTTTTAGGGATGATGTCTTGTGTTAAACATTGACTATGAAAAAAAATTGTTAATTAAAAACACCCACTGCTACAATATTTGAAAATCACCCCTAGTGATTTTTTTTTTCTCCTTTTTCCTTTCTGCATGATTTATACATAGTTAAAAAAGCAGTGTGTGAAACGGCCTAGTTCTTCTGCCTCGCCAATCCATGGACCTGTATGGAACTTATTTGCTATCCTGTGTATCTTGGAGAGTCATCTGAGGTACTTGAGCGTTCCTACATTTCCAAAACACATGTGTAAGTGGGTATAGCGAGTTTTAACATTAGCAGGGTCTGAAAGAAGTTTAGGTATGTGCCCTAGGGGGAACTGGCATCCAAATGAAGGTGGCTCCTGCCAGAATATCTGTACTTCCCTAAGAAAGAGGGAAAGATGAACAGGTTCCTGCTCTGCAACCAATAATGTAAACAGCACACTTACAAAATGGATGGATGGATTTAAGATTCATAAATGAAAAGGAATCTACATACATACAGCAGAGTAGACGGGTGTAGTTTTATTGAATTCAGTGATCTTCTCATTGTAATAAACTTCTAACGAAACCAGGAAATGAATAATGATGTTGTGTGCCAAGAGCAGAGGTTTGAACACACACATTATATACATACACGCTGTATACTTTATTGTGGCTCCTCTTACAATGTCTGACGCGGCAAACTGGCAAGAACATTTCTTTAGCCTCTTACCAATCACCTCTTAGTCTGTCCACAAGAACTATGTAGACAAATGAATGAGGACAGGTTAAAGCCCAGCAATAAATATTTGTGCAGTCATTTTCAATGAGCCAAAATTGTGCCTCCTAGAATTAATATGGGATGTCACTGTAAGTGGAGAATGTATCTGCTCGAGCCTCGTTTATAGTTAGAATTTTCAGGTTGGCGGAAACACTTGGACCACCTTCCAAAGGATGGTAGGTGCTACGATTCCAGTTCTACCTACAGTTCTACTCATGGTTTTTTTGTATTGGGTGCTTTTGTTTATAGAATAAATGTTACAGGGTGTTTCATTTCTTTTAGCAGATAAACAAGGCAAACTGTTCATGCCAGCATGCATAGTTCAGAGGCAAACAATGTTCAAACACAACAAAAGTAATCCTAATAGAAACATCTATACCCAATAATTAAACAATCTGTACATAGAAAGCTATGCAGAAGGTTACCACTTGGGAACCTTGGAAGTAACTTTCAGCTTTAGGTAATATTTACTATGTTTAAAAGAACTTTATATTTCCAGACATGAAAAAGCAACCAGATCAGAGTCATAATTTAAAATACCAAATGCTACTGCTTTTTGGTTCATTACAAATAGTTGGAACTGAGCTAAATGATTGGTTGTCTATCCTCCTGCTTTTCCCCCCAGAAATCAAAGCTCCAGAACAGCAGGGCAGCTAATTTGACTGTGTATAACAGAACAAGTTTTCCTTCAAACAGCATGGAACGAGAATCACCAGCTTGGCCACCACCAAGAGGCCGCAAACCAATGCTGGCGTATAACTGACATGTCTAAAATGACAGGTTAGCTTACCCTGGTAAAGATTTACAGCAATGTAGCATAAATGCATGAAAACACAAAAAGCACTGCTTTAAAACATGTAAAAAAAAAAAAAAAAAAACACGTTTATTTTGAAGGGAATTGAGCTAGTTCTCCAAGCTCCCAGATATTTAATGTGACAGGGGATTTGGTGTGTGGGAACACTGCCAGCCAGCACAGCATAGCCATGGGTTATCTGCATAAAGTATACTGCTTGTAGAAAAACATCCCCATTTTAAAACTTAATGTTTCATGACATTCTACAGCAGCTGGTTTTAATTAAAAAAAGCACAAATGGCACAGTTAGCCTTAAGTGCACCAGTTCAGGATGTTGGTGAATTTCTCTTTCCAATACCCTGAGTACGCAGCACGTGTCTAATAGAAGCATCATGAAAGAACCATACCATAGAGTCAGCAAACAACCAAAAGTAGCAAGCAAGTCAAAAAAAGATGCAGAGGAGCAAATGCATAATGTTTACAGTGTTTGCAGAGGCATTTGATAAGAATCTAAAAAAAATAAAATAAATGCTAACATTTGTACAAATCAAACTTTTTTAGGTGATCAATTTATAAATTTATTAATTTCATTGTTTGAAAATGTTGTGTATGCCTTGGTTTTGCAAAAAATATACAACTTTTTTGCTTTCGTACAGTAATTTTGTAGTATGAAATCTCCCATTTGTAAAGCTAGAAATAAGCAAACAAAGGAAAAATATAGCACTGCAGGTTCAAATACTGTCAAACTTAAGAGAGCTACAATGGAAAATATGAACATTCTCAGAGATGTTGAACAGTTTATCTAAAACTAATATTATTTAATTTTAATTTGTATATCTGCACACAGGTAATGGTTGCTCGTTATCATGCTTCTTGGCGTTGCATAAAATATGATCAGTTACTTTCATAGCCGCATACTACATGTATTCAATTAACATATGAGCATAAAATATTTTTGATTACTATTAATGCACGTGACTTTCTACTAAATCCTAAAAAAGCCTTCAAAAAGAAAATTAACTGAATTAACTATAGACCACTATAAGCAAGTCTGTCCATTTTGTTTGCTTTCTGTCATACAATGAAACAATTTGTACCTATGCTATTCTGTAACTGTTATAGAACCTGTTCTCTTCTTGTATTTTCATATAATGTGATGTCATTAGAATGCCAATTACAGCACATAGTGTATGTGGAAGTAACTGTGTGGATTTGATTGTGGTACCTGTATTAAAAAAATAAATAAAATCTGCAAGCTAACAGCTAGATGATCAAAAAGAGTCAAGCAATTGCAGTCTGAAATGTGTGCACCTCACTCAATGGCCCACATACTGCAGATGGCCACAGTGTTCTAATAAGAGCTGCAGTCCCCCAAAAACTGGAAATCATTAATGCTACAAAATGTTCACTGTTGCACTGGGCAAACACACCTGGAAAGTGGTTACAGCCGACAATGAAATCCACATATGCTGTTAAAGGGTATGAAGGATGGGTACAAACTTCTCACGTGACAATGTGCCCTCTACTTAAGAAAAATTATAAGCAGTCACCAACTCAAGACTTTTGAGGGGAAAAAAAAAGACATCACTGATGTGTCCAACCCTCATCCTGACGACAGCTGAATGTTATCATGTTGTTTAACTGTGTGAAGTAAATAGCTTGCCCTTTGTGAAGCTTGACATTTTTATTTAATTTTCTTTAACTAAATGGACTAAGTTTAATGGTAATCAAAAACAATGAATAAAAACAACAACAGATGGTAAACAATTTCCATTTCGGCATGCATATATGTTTCCTGTCTTCATGAGCTTAGCAATTTTTTCCACTACTAATAAACTGGAAATTGTAATAAATGAAAGATATAATAAAGAACAAAAGATTTATTAAAATAAAAGATGTTGCTTTTTATTAAAATGACATGGCTGGAGTCTTGTGCTCAATTTGTTGTTCCTGTATTGCTATTATAGATTATCTTAATATAATAAAATATTATTAATAAAATGTTTTAATGTGTCTTTTCACTCCATATAGAAAATTATTTGGCACATGACATGGCTCCAGATCCAGCTGCTGTCATGTGCAAATATGATGGCAACAAAAATACAGTACAAACACATATACACACCTGTTATTTTATCAAGAGGGTAATCAGAGAGAATAAATGCAGCCATCTGCGAGTTCTTTAGAAATGCAGGGAGAAGTAGCATGAGACTGAATTCACTCTCTTTATACAGACCCACACTATACAGAAACCGAACATAATGCCTCATCAGTCAGTTTATGGTTTCCAGCACAGTGGACATTACAGAGCTAAAGTTTGACTGAGATATTCCCTACCTGTTGGCCAGTTCTCTCTAGTACATACAGTACTGTGCAAAAGTTTTAGGCAGGTGTGAAAAAATGCTGTAAACAAAGAATGCTTTCAGAAATATAAATAATGTTTATTGTTAATAATTTACAAAAGTGAGCGAACAAAGGAAAAATCTAAATCAAATCAATATTTGGTGTTACTACCTTTTGCCTTCAAACCAGCATCAATTCTTATAGGTACACTTGCACAAAGTCAGGGATTTTGTAGGATTATAGTCAGGTGTATGATCAACCAATTATACCAAACAGGTGCTAATGATCATCAATGTCACACGTAGGTTGAAACAGTCATTAACTGAAACAGAAACAGCTGTGTAGGAAGCTTAAAACTGGGTAAGGAACAGCCAAACTCTGTTACCAAGGTGAGGTTGTGGAAGACAGTTTCATGTCATGGCAAGATTGAGCACAGCAACAAGACACAAGGTAGTTATACTGCATCAGCAAGGTCTCTCCCAGACAAAGATTTCAAAGCAGACTGGGGTTTCCAGATGTGCTGTTCAAGCTCTTTTGAAGAAGCACAAAGAAACGGGCAACGTTGAGGATCGTAGACGCAGTGGTCGGCCAAGGAAACTTAGTGCAGCAGATGAAAGACACATCAAGCTTATTACCCTTCGAAATCAGAAGATGTCCAGCAGTGCCATCAGCTCAGAACTGGCAGAAACCAGTGGGACCCAGGTACACCCATCTACTGTCCGGAGAAGTCTGGCCAGAAATGGTCTTCATGGAAGAGTTGTAGCCAAAAAGTGACTCAAGTATGCACGAAAACATAGGAACTGGGGTGCAGAAAAATGGCAGCAGGTGCTCTGGACTGATGAGTCAAAATTTGAAATATTTGGCTGTAGCAGAAGGCAGTTTGTTCGTTGAAGGGCAGGAGAGCGGTACAATAATGAGTGTCTGCAGGCAACAGTGTAGCATGGTGGAGGTTCCTTGAACGTTTGGAGCTGCATTTCTGCAAATGGAGTTGGAAATTTTGTCAGGATTAATGGTGTTCTCAATGCTGAGAAATACAGGCAGATACTTATCCATCATGCAATACCACCAGGGAGGCGTATGATTGGCCCCAAATTTATTCTGCAGCAGGACAACAACCCCAAACATACAGCCAAAGTCATTAAGAACTATCTTCAGAGTAAAGAAGAACAAGAAGTCCTGGAAGTGATGGTATAGCCCCCACAGAACCCTGATCTCAACATCATCGAGTGTGTCTGGGATTACATGAAGAGATAGAAGGATGTGAGGAAGCCTACATCCAAACATCTTGGAGAACTAACCACAGATCTTCTGTGGAACAACCTACCAGCCGAGTTCCTTCAAAAACTGTGTGCAAGTGTACCTAGAAGAATTGATGCTGTTTTGAAGGCAAAGGGTGGTCACACCAAATATTGATTTGATTTAGATTTCTCTTTTGTTCATTCACTGCATTTTGTTGATTGGTGAAAATAAATGATTAACACTTCCATTTTTGAAAGCATTCTTTGTTTACAGCATTTTTTCACACCTGCCTAAAACTTTTGCACAGTACTGTACCTATAGCTCGAATGCCAACTATTCTTAAAAAATGGATATAAACAGGATTAGTCCGATTTTGTCAAGTCCGTTTTTCTAAAGCCAGACTCAACTTACATATAGTTCCAAGAGAATCGATCTTGGGTGCCTAAATCAGCTCAGTTAGTCAGTCATCATGGGCAAAAAAAAAAAAAAATCCTGCCGGTCCCTAAAAGCTCATTTCCTTTGCATATGACTATTTGCATAGTCATCAACCAGCACCAAACAAGCCAGGTTGTGTGAAACCATTAGGCTATGAATAGCTGTAGGGCATGATACATCATTCTGTGTGTATGGAGTGCATACTTGTACATAATAACACCTGTGTTTTTACTGCAATTACTAACAAGTGATGGCATTGGTTTCTAATCCTGAGAAATGGCATCATGTTGGCAATATAAACTGTGGAAAATCCAAGTAAGTTCTTCAGTGTAAAAATACAGCATTAGCCCTCTTAAAAATGAATTAAAATAATGTCTAGACATCATATTCATTACTTTTGAGATTGAATACTGAATGTTTATTACATCCAAGCACATTATATTAATGGCCCGGTGATATGAATCACTGCACATAAGTCATCATTTAGCTTGTTTGGCTGGATTTTCCTACTTGATTAAGGGCATCATCATTTCCTAATTTCTCCGAAATGTTGTGTATTGGTCGGTCAGACTTGACATAAATACACAGAAGTTCAGAAGCAACTTTTGTGTGTGAAGTTGCGTATGCATATTCCAGGTCTCTTTTTGTGTATACAGTGGAACCTCGGGTCACAACCGTAATTTGTTCCAAAACTCTGGTCGCAACCCGATTTGGTCGTGACCCAAAGTAATTTCCCCCATAGGACTGTATATAAATGAAATTAATCCATTCCGGACTGTACAAATTGTATGTAAATATATATTTTTTTAAAGATTTTTAAGCACAAAAATAGTTAATTATACCATAGAATGCACAGTGTAATAGTAAACTAAATGTAAAAACATTGAATAACACTGAGAAAACCTTGAACAGAGAAAACAAACATTGCAAGAGTTAACGCTATAGCCTTAACGAACCGCTCGCTGTAAACACTTTTTTTTAATGAGTTTTAAGCACAGGGAAAAAAACGAACATTTGAAAAATCCCTAATTTATGCAAAAACTAACCATAAACAACCAAGAAAACTAACCTTGCATGAGTAGAGTTCTGGCATGAAGGAAGTGAGAAGGAACTGAGTGAAGAGGAGATTACAGTTTTGAGGTAAAGTCTGTGACAATGCGGGTTTGCTGCATGCACCCATCTCATTTCCGGGAGCCCTTAAACCCGTCACCGGTCGGTAATGTTACCGATGAGCACGACAGTGAGGCACTACAATGGAGCAAGGCGATGGTGCAAAAAGTGCCAAGTGCTTTTATTAAAATCAACAAAACAACAATCAAAAACAAAGTCCAAATTAAATAAAGTGCAGTGCTTTCAGAATCCTTCAATAAATAAATAATCCCATAAAAACAGAAGTGAAGTGGAGGTTAAAATCCAATAGAAAATAGTATTCATTAAATACAACAAGGTTAAAACAATGCTGGAAGCAGTCTCTTTAAAAACAAGCCCGGTGCATTCTTTAACTGGTGACCCCCGCTGCCTTCTCGGCCTTACGCGGCCAGCCGTCCTTCTTCTGGTCACTCCAGCTCCTTGATTGCTCAGCTGGAGCGACCGCTTCCTTCTGCCCCACTGCTTGGGCTCACTGTCCAGCTGCCTGCCTGCCTGCCTGCCTGTGAGCACGCGCTTGCTCGCTCACATTGGTTCTTTCCACAATGCTTCCTGCTTACTTCCTCACTCCAAAACCTCCGTCTTTCTTTTCTTTTTCCTCTCTTTAGCCGCCTCGTGCTTCTATTTATGAAGAGGATGTAGCAGCTGTAGTGCGGCGATTATTTAAAACTGGCCTCGTGACGTGAGCTGTGGACCCGCTATACCACAAAGTCCATCTGCGCCATGCGGTCCAGATCTAATTATGCAGATCCAGATCGTCTGGATGACTTTGATTTATGCGGGGACGATTCCAGTTCGGCGTGAAGACGATTCTTCATGTCGTCAATTCGCACACTTCTCGATGGTCCGGGATTTTTCGGGTGATTTTCTATGTAATAAGTTATAGCGTAATGAAAATTGCATAATTAGATCTGGACCACCCTATGTTGTACAGGGAGAGACTGAACACATGCGTAAATCACCAGCTCGTACAAACCGGAAGGGAAAGGAAATAGAGCACAAAGAGTTCACAGTGAATGGACAAGGAGAGACTGAACACGTGCGGAAATCATTGGCACGTACAAACTGGAAGGGAAACTGGCTTGTTCGTCACCTGAGTGTGTGGTCATGAACAGATGCAAAAGTTTGGCAAACTTTTTGGTCGTAACCCGATTTGTATGTGTTCAGAGACGTTCATAACCCGAGGTTCCACTGTATTCAAGTTTTTAAACTTGTCCCTGGAGCCTCGCGTATTAAACTTGCATGGAAATTTGCATAAGCCATTTATTACGCACAAATCTGCCTTAGAAAGTGCTAGAAAGTTATGGAAAATTTAGTACTTTTGACCATCTGTATAGTCCCATGCAAACGTTTTTGGCGTCTACATTTTGGTGACTCCAGGTGGCAGGACAATATAGTGAACAAAAAAAAAAATCTAGTTTCTTCACACATTTCAATGATGTGTCAGTCACATTTTAATGTCTGTCTGTATGTCCATCAATCCATCAATGTTCTAAATCTGTAAGGGAACAGGAATTACCTGATTTCTGCGTGATTGTCTCTGTATTGCTAACTACAGTTAACCACACAACTCCAAGAGGACAACTCTACAAGGTCTAAATTGGCTCATAAGTCAGTCCTCAATGCAAAAAAGGACATAAACACCATTAATGATATAAAAATGACACAGAACATTGTGTTTAAGTTTGTTTGTCTACATTTTTTAGTTATGGCAAAATAAACACTTTCATATTTTAAGAAGTTAGAAAATGCACTCATAGCATTAACATTCAGGCGCAACTTAGCTGGTTTGAAAGTTGGGAATGTTTCCTGTTATTTAGTTGCTTCATCAAAGAAACAGATCTCACATTTTTGTTTTTTAAATATTTTGCAGTAGGGGTATGTGATGTGTGATGGACACTTGCTCAGACTGCACTGTTTATACAGGCAGGCATAAACCGCAGGCACACACAGTACTCTTTCAATCACTTACACTATTTGCCCTTGTCTCTGGTTGCCAGCCCATCGCATGGTGAACAGACACGCATAAATCAGGGGACAGTTTAGCATCACCAATTCACCTAACCTGTGTTGGGATTACAGGAATAATCTGGAGCAAATCCACAGAATGCAACTCCCTTACTCATTATTATGAGACAGCAGTGCTTACCACTGTGCTACCATGCATCTAATTTGTTGATCAACTGTGGCTTTAAAGGAAAAAATACTCTTTATTTGAGACTTATTTTTGCTAACATAGTAACACTAGACATTAAGCCTGTTACAATAATGGGCGCTAGAATAGTAGTGCATAAACATTAGTAGGAACAGTCTATATTAAATGGCAAATGACCGTCTATTTCCTGTTACAGTAATACTGGCTTGTATGTGGCTGTAATATGTGTCACTGTATTGTGTGCCTTTAATTTTCTCTCACAGTAATACGTCTCTCCAGCAAGTATTTTAATCTGTGCTGGCGTGCAGCCGATTATTGTATGTATGGCGTCTCCCCAGCAACAGATTTTATGTGCGCGAAAATAAATCTACTTTTAAAAGTCATCCTATTGTAATATCATGAAAATTCGTATATTTAGGAAAACACTTTACCAGGCCAAGTTTATTAATCGCAAATCTGACATCCTCAGAGTGAACACTTGCACAGCAACAAACACTAATCCCACCTCTTTGGGGAAGCTGGTCTCCGAGTCTCAGTACCCGATTGGATTTTTCGTGCGTTATGTTTTAGGTCTTACCTCATTTACCGAAATCCGATTGGATCCGCCGCACGATATTTTATAGGTCCCGCCCTCTCTGTCTTGTGTGACGCGTCAGGCTGCCTTTGAAGCATTGCACCATGCCCCGCGCATGCGCACTTCACCAGAAGACACACACACACGGACACATGGACGCACACAGGGATTTTATTAAAGAGGATAGTGAATCTGTTTGAAAGTGGGCCCCCTTGGCCACCCCATAAACTTATATAAATATCAGTAATACCTAAAGCTCAAAATTCACCTATATTTTTGTGTTCTCACATGGTTTGAAAAAGATGTCACTCATGCACATGTCCAAATGTATATGCTGAATAGATCTTGAACATCCAAAAAGGGCATTTTGTTTTAAGTCATACATGGTTAATGGTGGGATGTGAAGGAAGTGGCTAAAAAGCACATAAATGAACTTAAAAGTATGTGTTCGTACAAGATTTATGACGACATTTTACTAGTTTTGAAATTTAAAAGATAATTAAGCAAAGTGAATAATTTGAAAAAACAATTGTTTTAAGCAAATTTTAATTTTAAAAGTTAATGAAGTTAGTTGATTAATCATCTTCTGAGTTTAGTGTTTGTTTTTAAATACCAACCAGAAAATGTAACAATGTGTTTATAGAGCAGTGACGTGCGGTGAGGTTCATGGCTGGTGAGGCACTGAATCCTTCAGAGTCAGATTTACAAATATATGAACCCAAAAGAGTAGTTTATTTACTATTCAATTGGCAGTACGCACATTGACTACTGGTTATGTTTCATATCTCATAAGCATTCTTTACACACACACATAGGTAAGGTACATATTTGGCTAAGAAATAATGATAAATTTATAGCAGCGAGAGAGCATTTACTCTGCACCTTCCATGTGTTATAAATTTGCCGTTGCAATTCCACAATTCATACGCCTTTAATACAAATGAATGTATAGTGCGGTGTACAAAAAAACGGCTTTCAATTTTGACCTTAATTGAAATATTTAGTTGTTTTTAAAAGCTTTTAATTCTGATGCTTTAATCCATTTTAATACAGACTGATCAACAAAAGGAAAACAAGAAAAAGAAAAGATATTTAAGGTCAAAATTCAGTTTTTAAATATTGGATTATTTTATCTTAGTTTGATCCCATTATTTATAAAACTGAAAGCCATTTATGGTCTTACCTTTATTTGTAAATGAAGTCCATGCGCCTGTCCTTCTCCACGAAAATCTGTCACTTTCTTGTAAAAGTCCTCCTTATTTTCCTTTAGTTTTAAAAGTATTAATCTTCCATTGTTGCAGTCAGTCGGAACAAAAAATAAAAATAAACAGACTGGTGCAATGCACTTGACTTTCTGATATCGCTAACTTATTGGCACAGAGCATCTGCCGTAGAGCAGCAGCAACGAGCACCTGTTGGGCTCACATGCACCCCCTTTGGTGTGGCACAGTACCGTCTGCCTCACCTTCTGCCTTTTCACTGCAGGTTTGTGTCCGATCAGCAAGACTAAATATGTCACACACATTCATTAAAGATATTAGCCAGACTGTTGAATTTCAGGGTGTATAATAAACACATGTGCAAACATTATATTGGCAACATACAGAGAGACAGCAACAGACACGAGCCAATCACATGCATCAATGCAGTGTGTGAGGGATAGCTCAGTCCGAAGTGAGGCTCAGCTTGTCACTGCCGCACCTCGTGTTTCTCCCCTGTATTTAAACAGCGATTTTTACTATAAAAATTATCAAAATTATTGGAATCATACAGAAAACAAATTTATAGCACAAACTAGTGGACATATTTATTTTACGTTATCATTATTAGTTTTTTTCCCTCATTCAGAGCCTCACCTGCCTCCCCTGACCACACGCCCATGATTGGGAAGAGGCAGAGTTCTTTTAGAAGGATCAATAGTTTCAATTTTATGAAGTCTAAAGTATGAGGTATGTCTGTCATGGCCAAAAGCTAATCATTTCATATTAATTTCTCCAAAAAATTAAATCAGAGGTAGTGGGCTATGTGGATATGAGTTTTAAAAAGGGTATGACAAGTTGCTATTTTATCATTTGAAGAAGAGAACTGAGTGGCAAAACTAACACCCGAAAATCTAATTCCAAACCTTGTGTCATTTTAGATGTCGTTAACTTTTTTTTTCTTTTTTTTTTTTTTTTTTACACATTTTTCAGGTCCATTTTTTACCCTATGATGATAAAGACACATACTACATTTCAGAATACTCTCATTGTTGCTTAGTGAAAACATTCTGGTTGCATCATTCATGATGGAAAAACTGTTAGTCAGCATGACATTTCTAAACATTCAGGATCAAATATCCGGAAAACAGGCCTACAACTGTTTCATACGTCATCACTCATTCCATCTAATATTTTTGTATTGTGCACTGGCACTGCTTTTGTACTTCAGTTCGAAACTGGTATTGCTCTACTACTCCAGTAAAGTTCTTAATTTTTTACATTTAGATCGTTTAATATGCAAAACTTGGCAATCATTGTGGATTTTAGGATATCCAACTTTGAGGACATTTTTAAACAACATCAACTTGGCATCTGCATTTATAGATACTGAGGTGAGTTTTCAGGTCTCATACTGTAGTGTAAACTCAGTCATACTGCCATTCATCAAGATTCAGAAAAACGATAATGTTATGCCAAGATTGCGGTGTATACACTGGACTTTAGAAATGTTTCATGAACTTGAACTGAATTGCGAATTACTGTAAACAAGTAATATAGTTCAGACAATTCAATTTACAACTGACAAATGGCCACACTGACTGGTACTTGGTATGAATTGAGCTTGAGGATAGTAAGATTGGGTTTCCATCTAATCAAGCTACACGTCGTCTTTTCTTTCATTTACAAAAAACATGAACACTTTGCAGGGGGTACAATAACACTACCGTTTACAGCATGACATTTAAAGGATTCCAAGAATTTTCATGCTTAACTGGTAAATGAAGCTGTCATACTCAAAACCACTTCATATAATTTACTAAAGGTATGTAAATATTAAAAATGATATTGAATATTAATATAGTTCATCATTATTACTACTATGTGATAGCATTCATTTGTCTGTCACAGAAAAGGAAAATTCTATTAAACTCATATGGCACTGGGCATCACCCACCCCTATTTCCTTGTTAATTCCAATATTTGCACAGCTAAGTGTGTGGTTAGCTCATACATGCAGTAACTAAAACATGTTTCTAATACCCAACTACTCAGTTAGTGTTTTGGTCTTATTGTATTGTAAAGCTCATACTGTATTTTGGATTTTTTTGAAACTATCTTCTTAACCTAATATTACAAGCTAACTTTGGTGTGGTGCACCATGGCATGTCTGCTCTCGCGCACACGTAAGAGGAGGTAAGTAAATCACCTAATTGAGTACAATAATTTTGAAACCAATTACAGCTGTTAAAACAGATTTAGAAACAACTACTTTGACACTGGAAGGGGAATTTTTTACTTACCTTTACCTGTTTTTTAGAAAACGGGAATGAAGCATCGCTGACTTAGATAAATAATACATAACCATTTAAACTTGATTATTTTAAGATTCGAAGCATATAGTTATAAGTCTAAATATTAATATTATTCTTTGCATACATTTAGGGAAAAATGTATAAACCATCTTGTGATGTGAAATGGTTTGCTCCAT